>NC_083593.1:4903270-4920770 GCF_027579695.1 Neoarius graeffei
TTGAGAAAATTTTGAAAGAGAAAGATGTGTTGAACACCTGAAAGGAATGTGTCTGTATAATAATAATAATAATAATAATAATAATGGCTAGATTTTTTTTCGTGGTATATCAGATATATTCCATTCAGCTAGCATGATACTGAATGAGTCAAAGACAAGTGAATGAAATATATCTGATATACCACTCAACACCAGCAAACATATAAATATACAGAAGTGAATACGTGAAGAATTGGCATATACATTTCTTACGAAAATAATTAACGCTCCTAAAAACACCTGCTTTAGGTCTCACGTAAAATAATTTTACATTAATTACAGGATTTTATCTGTAAAATGTAATGTCTCCCAAATTCCAGATTAAGAACATGCAGGAAAGTGCACACTGACGTTCTGTACATCAAACTCACTCATTATCAGTACGTCAACGCAATATAAAGACACGTGGTGAGGTCACATGATCGAGTCGAACTATAAATTCAAGCACACACCTTACAAACATTTCATGATCAAAAGTACTTTAATGATTCTGCACTTAAAAAGGGTGAAAAAACACACACACACACCAATAACTTCCTTCTTCCTGTTCTACAATGTCCATGTATAGACTCAAAAATATGCCCACATTCCCATATATGGAAACATCCCATAAACCGAACCGCAACTTGACCAACAGAGAAAAGCTGAAAACGACAGAATTTTTTTCACTAATAATAATAATAAAGTAGTAATGTATTAGTCTATATGTTTATACTCACAGATGTAGTCCTCTGGTGTCTGCTCGGCCATTTCTGCTGCGCCGAGGTTCACAAACACAAAGAGGAAAACGCAATTAGGAAAATAAATAAGTGTGTATTATCACTGACTGATGTAGAAATTCTATTTTATAGGCATGTTGTGTGTGTAATAATTATGTAATTATGGGCCATCGTTTGCCCTCATCAGGACGGCGGGTGTAATAACACATCCTTCATGGGTACAGTGTGAGCTAGGCATGTAATGATATATCATGCAATGATAAATCATGATACAAAGTTATGACGATTCAAATTGATTAAATAAAAAATGAATCATGATTATTACCAGGCTGCATAATGTTAGTTTTTCCAAACTGTAATTTCACTGTTTAGACAGCAGAGGGTGCAATAATATACAATAGTAGGAATGCATGTGACTTCACAGTGGGTGGAAGTAACACAGCTCTAATGCTGCTCTTTTTTTCTTCATTTCATATTTCTCTGTATCTTAATATGTTTTTTTTTTTTGTATTTTTGTATAAGCTACTTGACACTTTAATTTCCCTCTAGGGATCAATAAAGTTACTCTACTCTACTCTACAAAACAAACACACAAACAAAAAGATCTAAAATGGGAAAGAGCTGTCATGTTATTGACTGTACAAATAGATTTAACAAGAAATCTGAGCTCTCTTTTTACAGGATGCTGAAAACTAAAGAAAAGAGAAGCAAATGGAGGCAGTACAAACATTCATCAATGGTATTAATAAGAAAAGGCCTATTTGTCATTCATTTTTTATTTTTAATAAAAGGAATGCTTTGGTCAAGAGGCTATTATACAGGGTTAGTCAAAATTATGTTAACACTTAAATGGTAAAAAAACATTTATTCACAAAACCTATATCATATGTGCAAGATGATTTACAGGACGGTCTCAACCTGTTCGCCATCATGGTCAACACACTAAAACCAGCTAGCAACAGTACCATTTAAAGAATAATAAAAATAAAAATAAGAATAATACAAATAATCCATTAGTGTTAATATTGACTAGCCCTGTATTTTACGCCAACATTTACAAATGTGCTTAAATAATTATCTCATCTCATCTCATTATCTCTAGCCGCTTTATCCTGTCCTACAGGGTCGCAGGCAAGCTGGAGCCTATCCCAGCTGACTACAGGCGAAAGGCGGGGTACACCCTGGACAAGTCGCCAGGTCATCACAGGGCTGACACATAGACACAGACAACCATTCACACTCACATTCACACCTACGGTCAATTTAGAGTCACCAGTTAACCTAACCTGCATGTCTTTGGACTGTGGGGGAAACCGGAGCACCCGGAGGAAACCCACGCGGACACGGGGAGAACATGCAAACTCCGCACAGAAAGGCCCTCGCCGGCCACGGGGCTCGAACCCGGACCTTCTTGCAGTGAGGCGACAATGCTAACCACTACACCACCGTGCCGCCCTTAAATAATTATAATAAAATAATTATTATAATTATTGTTGATTATGAAGAAAAAAGTAAAATGTAAGTTGAAAAAGAATAGGAAAGTAAACGTTGCATCTTTTGGGAATAAAATTTTCTTCATTTCATTTTGTCCCCCCTGATTTCATGAAGAAAACTGAATCCTGAACCCAGTGGATTGAATTGAATGGTGAACTGGATGAATAGTTACATGCTGAGTGTACGTGCATTGAACTGTGTCTCAAATGAAATATTATAAACACTTAAAAATGTTCACTGTGTAGCAACCTAGATTGCACTTAAATGATCCATACATTACATACAAAGAGATTTGTGAGTGAAGTGGAGAATGTGTGTGATGTAAACACTAGCGCTCGCTGTGGTGAGGTTTGTGTACAATACAAGTGCTCCAACCCTGCAGGTAGTGCTGGTACAAATTCATAAAAATGTAAACAAATACAGGAAAAGGAAAAAAAAAATCTCCTAGAGCACCTCGGCAAGACTGTGTGACGTCATGAAAACCTGGAGGTGCATTCAGGGCACTTTTGATCCCCGAGTCTGAATCTGAACCTGAGTGAAATGGATACTTTTGGTTTGGTCAACAATCTTTTCCCAAGTGCACGCAGAAATCGTAAAAATCCCCATACTCGGTGTATTATTAGATCTCATCTCATTATCTGTAGCTGCTTTATCCTGTTCTACAGGGTCGCAGGCAAGCTGGAGCCTATCCCAGCTGACTACGGGCGAAAGGCGGGGTACACCCTGGACAAGTCGCCAGGTCATCACAGGGCTGACACATAGACACAGACAACCATTCACACCTACGGTCAACTTAGAGTCACCAGTTAACCTAACCTGCATGTCTTTGGACTGTGGGGGAAACCGGAGCACCCGGAGGAAACCCACGCGGACACGGGGAGAACATGCAAACTCCGCGCAGAAAGGCCCTCGCCGGCCACGGGGCTTGAACCCAGGACCTTCTTGCTGTGAGGCGACAGCGCTAACCACTACACCACCGTGCCGCCGGTATTATTAGATAATTACAGAAATTTCTAGTTTGTAATATTTTGTGCATAGCATCCAGTGTTTTTTTTTTTTTTCCTTTTCGTCATTCACATCACATGTCCAAAGCACTACATCTCTCTCCTTTGGCTCAGTTTATCAGTTCGCACCTACAGAAAAACCTCCAGTGCAACCCAAAACACACCGGGTCACTTCGTGCATTTAGGTCAATTCAGGATCCTCTCTCTCTCAGTGCAATCGAACCGATCTAGAGTTCTTTTGAGAAGTGTACGGAGAGATCACCTCGCTGAGACATTCTTGGGTTCGGTCGCTTTGTTCTGACCAAACCACACAGAAGAAGAGAACACACATCACACCAGGGTTCAGTTCACACAGAGTAAATACACACACTGTGTGCATGTGTGTGTGTGAACGCAGCCTGAGATCCAGAGATCTACGCTGAAGGTTTTGCTGACGTAGACTTGGATTGTGTTCACTCCAGTGTCGACAAAAAAAGAAAAAAAAAGAAATATTAAAAATTAAATTAACAAAATATCACACACTGAACACATCTCTAGCTTTTAACTGAATCACCCCTTTCACACTGTGAACAGGAACACAACATATGATCCAGTCCTGCACTTCAGAACGTTACAGTGTGTGTGTGTGTGTGTGTGTGTGTGAAAATGAGTTTTGAGTTCTTCCAGCATGAACCCACTCGACACTCCACTGATCATTAACACCCCTGACCTGAACAAAGAGAGAGAGAGAGAGAGAGAGAGAGTAAACACTGCGCAGACTCCAGGCTCTGGTGTGTGTGGTGTGTGTGTGTGTGTGAACGTAGCCGGGTTTTAACTCTGATCTATTCGCCAAACGTCAAAAAAAAGCGAAAACTGTAACCGAGAACAATCGGCGCGGCGGCTGGACCGGAGAGCGCGGAGCACGAGCACCAGAAAGAGCGCAAAACATGGCGCAAAGCGCGCGCACGGCCCGGTTCCATCCCCCGGTGTGCCCGCCCGGAACCACCGGGAAGCGCCGAACTACAGCTCTGATCGGTTCTGACTTTATAAAGCGCAATGATTTTACCTGTTTTTTCAGTTGTCTGCACGTTAACACTGAAATCCTGACTCCGGGTTTCCAATCCGCTCCAGAAACCGCGCAGGACCGGAAGTAAAGCCGCGCACGGGGCATTCTGGGTAATGGAGTTCGTATGTACAAGCGTGTCCTTTTTTGTTTTGTTTTTTAACGTCCTAAAATTCACTCTTACCGTCTTACCCACACTGACACATTTTAAAACACGTGATTCAAACTTACACACACAGGTCACACATGAAATTGACCTCTGTATGTTTTAGACACTTTACATTTCACACATTTGTTCTTCACGTCGTGCATGTGTATTTCCATCCATCCATTATCCGTAACCGCTTTATCCTGTTCTACAGGGTCGCAGGCGAGCTGGAGCCTATCCCAGCTGACTACGGGCGAAAGGCGGGGTACACCCTGGACAAGTCGCCAGGTCATCACAGGGCTGACACATAGACACAGACAACCATTCACACTCACATTCACACCTATGCTCAATTTAGAGTCACCAGTTAACCTAACCTGCATGTCTTTGGACTGTGGGGGAAACCGGAGCACCCGGAGGAAACCCACGCAACAAACAACCATTCACACACCTTCACATTCACACCTACAGTCAATTTAGAGCTGCCAATTAGCCTAATTTGGACTGTCGGGGAAACCGGAGCACCCAGGAGGAAACCCACGCAGACACGGGGAGATCCACACAGAAATTTAAGGCCCTCGCCAGCCGCTGGGCTCGAACCCAGGACCTTCTTGCTGTGAGGCGACAGTGCTAATCACTACACCACCGTGCCGCCCTGCATGTGTATTTATGTTTTATATTTCATTTCGTAATTTTTTTCCACACAAAGAAAATTCATTAATCCTTTAACAAACTTATTTGTAATTGTTTAAAAATTTCTGATGGATTTCAGAATCTTTTCTTTTCTTCGTACTCACGTGCGCATGTTGATCATCAGTAAAGTGAAAATAAAGCACGTTCCTGACACAGCTCATTTGCATTTAGTGACGCCCACAGAACTCCATAAAAGGTAAAGTGAACAGACAGCTGGGAGCAGAAATGAGCGATCAGGGTAAATACTGGAAAAACAGAAGCGAAAGTTATTTTGATTCACTTCTCTGACAATATAATGTTTATTATTATTATTAGTTAAAGTCCTGCCCGCACCATTCATGGCGCGTTTGGCGGTGCCAATCTCCGTTTTGTAGCCCTCAGCTTCTCACCTATATTACATAGTTAGGGTTACAGTGGGGGGCTAGTCCTCTGGTAACCGCAAGAGTTTGACTCCCCACTCGCATCTGTATTGCAGCGTGCCTTGCCAGATGGCAGTAGGCACCATTTTTATGATGGTCTTTGGTATGGCCTGACTGTGAGTAGAACTCACGGTCTCCTGATCAAGAGGCGGACACACTAATCATGACGCCACTCACCAGTATAAAAAGAAGGAGAAGAAGAGAGCATTGAATCCCCCATCAGCTGAGGTGTTTGTTTACAGCTTGCAGCTCTGCACAGAAAGATGGAATCGTCCTCCATTTCATTTACACACCACCATTTCTTTTTTGTCATAACTTAATGATTAGTTTTGTTTGTCTTAATTTATGGATTTGTGTTGGCTTACTTTCTGTAATTTTTAAATATTCTTTAATCAGAATGTTTTGGGGGAAGTCATGGCCTAATGGAAGCAGTGCTGGAACCAAAAAGTCTCTGGTTCGATTTCCTGGACCAGCAGGAATGGCTGAAGTGCCTTTGAGCAAGGCACTGAACCCCTACCTGCTCCCCAGGCTGCTCTGGGTATGTTATACATTGCTCTGGGTAAGAGTGTCTGCTCAATGTCTGTAATGTAATAAATGCCAAAAAAAAAAAAAAATCAGCTGGTTTTCATTCATGTTCTAGAAGGTGGTCTGAACGAGCATGGATGTTTTTGATAGAGACTCTAAAGCTCTTCAATATGTTGCTCTGGATAAGGGCATCTGCTAAACACTGTAAATGTAATATGTAATAAAAAATAATGTAAATAAATTAATAATAAAATACATTAAAACATGTGCACCAATTTTTTTTTAATTAAAGATGCATGCTGTACAATCATTCCAGCCCAGAATATGATTTTCATGAAAACCAAATGTCTTGTGTAAACACTCGTACAAATGATTTATGGATAAATGTGTTTGTTAAATGAAGCATGCTGTTCAGATGTAGTGTGATTATTTTCACGTGATCACATACGGTTCTCCAGGTGTACGTGAGTTCACATGTGCAGTGCTAGAGGCCAAATTCAACAGGTTGAAATAAAAATAAAAAGCGAGAAAAAAAATCTTCCAACAAAACCAGAAAAACACCACAAAAAACTTTGTTGTTAATCAGTCAGCATTTATTGCTTGAAATGATAAACCTGATATGTTAATCATATATGATCTCTGCATAGCATACACACACACACACGTGCACACACAGAATCCAGTGCAAACAAGTGTGAAACAAACAGTAGTCTCTTCGGCACACACACACGCGATACTTCTACAGTAAATCCATGAAGCTCATTAATTTCACGGCTATGCTTAGCTCCATTACATCACTTCCTGTTTCACTTGTAAATTTTGGATACAGCCCTGTCCATCAGCATCACACCAAAGTGTGATGAGACTCAAGAGGGTCTACTCTCAGCCTTGACTCCCTGATCCATATAGAAATTGGACATTATAGGATACAAAGATGATAAACTGACCGGCCGATCATATGACCTTCTTGTTCCAAATAAATTTGGGGATTAGTAATAATCCCTGCGCCCTCAACCCTAATCCCCTGAAAAGTGCGTTGTAGACATTAAGTAGTGGCAGTGCATTTCATAAGTGCAGGAGATTTTATCCAGACATTAAATGACAACAGCGCACTACATAGTGAACATGGTGCAGTTTACAGATGTCCAAGATTTTGGAAATTATTGACACTTTCCCAAATCATTCACATACACCCAGACGCAGCTTGTGAACTGGCAAGGCAGGCAACTGCTTGGGGCCCCCTGGCCCAGGGCCCCCCCGAGAGTCGGGGCCCGAGGGCTTATTTATTTTGTTTTTTATTGTTCTTTACCATTGTATTTTCACATTTGGAATTTAAAAAACTTTGGTTTCATACATTTTTCGTTGGTGTCAGATTATTTATAACATATTGGTGATGAACACTGGTCAGAAGGGCCCCCTGGAAATTTTTGCTTGGGGCCACAACAGACTCTAAAATCGCGTCTGCATACACCTGGGGACGTGTCCTGTGTGTGTGTGAAGCTCTAACACACATTTATTCGGTCTGATATTTTATCAAAGTGTTTATGCATAAATAGTGTTACTGATTTAGGTGCACCATGATAAACTGCAGACTACATTATCATCATCATCATCATCTCTCTCTCTCTCTCACACACACACACACACCCGAACATGTTGACTGATACAGTTTGGGTGAAAGTGAGATCTTGGACGTTTTATTTTTGGCATGAGATAAACAGGACGCATCACTGTGAAGCTCTGTCTGTACAGGATATTAACCACAGGACTGCAGGTCATGTGACTAAACTAAAAACAAATCACATTCACTCATGCACGGTTCAAACCGCAGCCTGACATCACACACTTGTGTTAAAGCTCTCCGTCGAAACAACAACAACAACAACAACAACAACCATCAAATAAAATGATTAAGATCAAAAAGGAAACGTGGAACAGGACTCTGATTATCGAAACCTCTCACACACAATCAGCTGGTCATGTGACTACAAACATACAAATACAAACAGTGCGGAACATCACACACTCTCAGAATAAAGGAATGTGGGATAATTATCAGCGGGAAGTGGATCTTTAGATCCCTCAGAGACAAACACAAATGTAGCACAGGTCATGTGATATAAAAACAAACAAACAAACAAACAAACAAACAAACAAACACAAACAAATAAATGAAATGACATTGTGACATGAATGAGTGTGATTAAAGCTCTCGTTAATGCCCTCCTGTAGTGTTTGAACACTTTGATTAAAACTCACACAAAGTGCACCGTGTGTGCGTGTTTTTACTGAAACAACCCAAAACTTTTAACTAAACATCTCCCTCTCTCTCTCTCTCTCAAATACACTTCTGTCCTATATTCATGAAACAATATTCAAACAGGGCGGCACGGTGGTGTAGTGGTTAGCGCTGTCGCCTCACAGCAAGAAGGTCCTGGGTTCGAGCCCCGGGGCCGGCGAGGGCCTTTCTGTGTGGAGTTTGCATGTTCTCCCCGTGTCCGCGTGGGTTTCCTCCGGGTGCTCCGGTTTCCCCCACAGTCCAAAGACATGCAGATTAGGTTAACTGGTGACTCTAAATTGACCGTAGGTGTGAATGTGAGTGTGAATGGTTGCCTGTGTCTATGTGTCAGCCCTGTGATGACCTGGCGACTTGTCCAGGGTGTACCCCGCCTTTCGCCCGTAGTCAGCTGGGATAGGCTCCAGCTTGCCTGCGACCCTGTAGAAGGATAAAGCGGCTAGAGATAATGAGATGAGATGAGATGAGATATTCAAACAGATTGACTCTTACTCACACATATACAATAAAAATAAAAAAATAAAAAAGGTAAAATAAGTAAAACTAAGTTCATATAAGAACTCATCAAATTCCCATGTGGCACATCTCAACTGTTTTACACAACACACCATCTGTCTTCCTTCCTGCTGTACACTCTCTCTCTCTCTTTTCAGTGGCATGTATTTGGCCTCGAATTATGATGCTTCTTCAGAAACAGGAAATTTCTCTCTCACACGTGCGCGCATTGCCATCCACCCCTTGACACCATTATTATTATTAACATTTAAAACATGACTGATAAAGAATCTTCAGGTATTTATTATTAATATATGCAGAGTTACCTCAGACTGTCTCAATTTCTATTATTATATTTCCAATGTATCATTAATTTTAATCTGAATATATGTATTCAAACATTAAAAAAAATAAAAAACAGTTAAAACTCTTCAGCTCCAAAACACCAAGTGTGACTCGAATAAACGAAGTCACTGAGTTCACACAAGCTTGTCATTCATTTGATGTAAAGAAGTTCTGACACAGTAAAGTTAATAATCCACCTGAACGGCTGCAGTGAACTCCAATCGTACGACTGATCATATAGCGAGGGTGGGACGATCAATAATACACTCTTTATGACAATGTAATATTAAACCACACTTTAAAGCTTGGTAATATGATAACGATGATGTGATACCAATATTGTGATATTTTACCATCACGATACACGCTTGTGTAGATGTCGTTGGGTTTTGGAGCGTTTTAGAACAAGACTGTGTGAATGCTCCCTTATTTATCACATTAACTTTAGCAATGTCTGTATTTAACATTTTGTAAATCTTGTCCATAATATGGCTATAAAAATGGATGGAAAATGAATCCTCCAGAATTAAGGGTGCCCTTGATTAAAATAAGGGGGGATATATATAAATAAACACACAGACGTGTGTGTCCAATCAGGAATATTTTGAGTTTAAAAATTATTGTAATGACACTATTTGTTTTTAATTATTGACAGAATTCTAAATAATATTTCACAAAACCTCCCATGGACGGAATAACATCACTGAACCTGATCCTGAACTACTGAATATAATATTTATTTTGGATCATGATGATGATGGGGCGGCACGGTGGTGTAGTGGTTAGCGCTGTCGCCTCACAGCAAGAAGGTCCGGGTTCGAGCCCCGTGGCCGGCGAGGGCCTTTCTGTGCGGAGTTTGCATGTTCTCCCCGTGTCCGCATGGGTTTCCTCCGGGTGCTCCGGTTTGCCCCACAGTCCAAAGACATGCAGGTTAGGTTAACTGGTGACTCTAAATTGACCGTAGGTGTGAATGTGAGTGTGAATGGTTGTCTGTGTCTATGTGTCAGCCCTGTGATGACCTGGCGACTTGTCCAGGGTGTACCCCGCCTTTCGCCCGTAGTCAGCTGGGATAGGCTCCAGCTTGCCTGCGACCCTGTAGAAGGATAAAGCGGCTAGAGATAATGAGATGAGATGATGATGATGAAGGGTGCCATTAATTCTGGAGACATTGTTGCTATATAGCCCAAGACCATTTTTGAACACCAGTAACGCTAAGATGTGTATAAAGCGTACAGTAGATGGTGTATATGTTGGCTTCTATTATTTATAATCTTGTTCTAACAGACTGGACAGGCCCCGCCCACAGGAGATGACCCGGAAGTGACAACACGAAATTGCTCGTGTGAACGCAGAGCGAGACGAGGTGCCGTTTTGATCATTAAAATTAATTAAATGCGACCAGGGTAGTATGTGCGTCAGATTTTTCATTTTATATGACAGATTTTTCCCCCATTATTTTCGTTTAAAAAAAAAAAAAAAAAGATTACAAAGCTGCACAACTCATCCTCATCTTCAGTTTTGCTATTTTCCCAAACAGTCTGAATATAAACAAATGTGCAAACCAATATATATATTTACATGTCTAACATTCAGACCTCTTATTTACGTTTCGAGGCAGCCATCTTTAACAGAAAGGCCATGATCAGATTATGATGCACTTTAGCACACAGGATTAGTATTTGGATTATCATCATTTTATCCAGAGATCACCCAGAAACCTGTTAGCATGAATATCCGCTGAGGATGGATATGAAGACGGAGAGTAACGATATAACAGCTTCAGATCTCAGGACATCGTCATCCCAATATATCGTCCCACCTGTAGCGCGTGACTTTGTTACGTATCGTGGACGCCCTTCTGATACGCAGTTTTGAGGATTAGCGCAAGGATTAGCATGTGGATCAGCGTGTCTATCCGGATTAGTACTAGAATAACGCTGTTGGCGTCCTTAGAATTCAAGTGTCATTTTAGGGGACAGAGAGAGTGTGAGGGTGTATGTGTTGGGGTGTTAGTGAAGGCGTGTGTGTGTGTGTTGTGTTGTGTGTAGGTGTTAGTGAGGGTGATGGAGGTCTGGCGTCTGGACGCCGTTGGCTTTGCTCTTGTTTTTGTGCAGCAGTTTGCGGTTGATGATGTGCTTGAAGCTGGCTGTACGTCGTCTCTCCTCGGCCTGCTCCAGGTACTGCAGGTCGTTATGGGACTGACTCATCCCCGGCTCCTTCCTCTGCTGTCGGCGCCTGAAAAATAGCCGGGCGCCTTTATGGAGGAAGCTGCCTGCACAGGGAAACAGACAAAGAAACATATTTAGCTTACAACATTTAACACTTGTTAGTGGCCAGAATTAAAGAAGAATCCTCGCATGTTGCATTAAACAGCTTGCAAACTTTTGCTTAAGGCAAATTTATGCTTCACAGGAACTGAACGGGATTTATCACACAACGGGACAAGAATCTAAAGTCAAGATTAAACTGAGTGGAAAGTTAAGCATTATATTCATGAAAATAAATCTGTACAGAGGAGATGTGTGGAATACTTACTTTATCGTGAAAGGAATCACCAGCTGAAAAAAAAAAATTATACACCCCAAGCCTACTCTGAGTTTTGATTTCTGTTGATAAATGGATTGAACCAGGGTCTATATTTTGGATCGCCACTGAATAAGTTTTTTTCCTCTGTGATCTCCCAGGAGGCGGAGTTTGCAAGTATGATTCCTGATGCTAGGAGTCTAGGAACTAAAACTGGCAAGGGCATGCACTTTATCTCCAGTCAATCACAGTGACACTAACCAATCATGGGCATCTGTGAGTTCCTGTGTGAGGAAGAGGGCAGATAGGAGGGTGCTTTCCTCAGTGTCCTACACACCATGAGCAGCATTTAGCGGCTTCACGTGTCTACGGCGATGTGTGTTAATCTTTACTCCTCGCGCTCACAATTAAAAGTAGTGACACCCCTCATGTTTGGGTCACATCTTAGTATGAAATCAGATACCTGGTTTTGTTTCAAAATCGTTTTCATTCATTTTGAGTGGTCTTACTGATCGTTCCAATCAACACTGACCTGAGAATCTCCTCCTACTTTCACAGAGTGATGTGATGTGATGGGAAACACACATTCACACACACTCATCTAAGAATTATAAGTGGGGATCGTGAATATGTGATTTACATGATCTGAGAGATGGAGCGTAAACAAAACACGGGAAATTACTCTACATAGAATCTTTTACTACAAGATGTTTCAAATAAAAGTGTGGTAAAATGGAGGGATGAAGGGAGAGATATGAGGGATAAAAGCAATCAAGACCAGTCCACACCTCAGCTTTACAGCAGAATGGATTTCATTCAGGTTATGGCGACATAATAAATTAAAGAAGGCTGTGGACTGGGTTTGCTTTGAACTCCACTACAAATGACACTACTTTTTTAGGGGAAGTCTACATGACGACGTCGCTATAGACTCCTTGAGAGAGTGCACTTACTCGGGCAGCATTAAAGTCTGCTTGCCACTGCTCTCCTCTTAAAGATGGCAGAGAGATGACAGGAAGAGGAAAAAGAAAGGAGGGCGTGGTCAAAGAATGAGAAAGAGAGAAAGAGTTTTTACCATCACATTTACACATGACAAGAAAAAAAACATAACAATGAGAAGCATTATTGCTAAAATATTGAGGAAAAAAAAAAAAAAAGCACACGATGTCGCACCTTTCCCCTTTTTGGATCCGGTCTCAGAGACACAGAGTGAAAGCGAGGCTTTGTCCAATTTCTCTCCAGTCTGACTCTCCCAATCTGTTCCGCTTGGACCCTCCAACGGATCAGTCTCGTACGAGACGCAGTGCTCAGAGAGAGTCTCCGTTTCCTGGCTTGTGCACTCAGGCGATTCAGCCATGGAGGCGTCCATCGCAGCAGCGTAGCCGGCCATCAGAGTCATCTCCTCGTCCTGAGATAGAGGCGCCTGAGCGGGGAAATGAGACTGCATGAGGCCCTGACTATAAGACTTTCATGGGGCTTACAAAGGATAAAAATAAAATTGAATTTTTAAAATGTTTGCGGACTTTTCTGCCTGCAGTTCATTTCTATTCAATAATGCATTACGTGATGACATCACTCCCTGCACAGGACTGCTGTGCAGTCATTAAAAAAAAAAAAGGTTATGTTCAGAACTTATCCATCAACAGTTTTATGAATATATATTTTTTATATCCAGGGGAGGGGAAGAAAAATTACCCCCAGACATTTAATCCCGTCCAACTAGGGCTCAATCCAATTAAAAAAAAAAAAAATCTCTCTTTTTCAGTCTAACTGTATAGTTCTGTGAATAATGTGTCTTATTGGTGCTTATATCTTTTTATGATACGAGTCCCGTGTATTTTACTCTCATCATGCTTAAAAGCAGAATGTACAGAGCTGCCAACATTAATAAGAAATTTCTAGAAGGCAGAAAGATAAAACTGAATTTTCCCCCAATATTTTATGAATATATTTTTTGGGTTTGTTGGATTTATCTGACCAGGAGTCTTCAGGCTTGTCCACAAAGAGCCGTCATGGCTGCAGGTTTTCATTTCAGCCAAACAGGAGGCACTGGATAGATGACTGGAGATGAAGATGATGTGATTATATGATTGGAATCAGGTGTTGGTTGGAGTGAAAGCCTGCGGCTACACCAGCCCTTTGCAGACAAGATCCACAGATAACTCCCCTGTTTTACACAAGAAGAAGAATAAGACAACAACCAGGCAAAGTCCAGTGTGTCTCTATATAATCTCATCTCATCTCATTATCTCTAGCCGCTTTATCCTTCTACAGGGTCGCAGGCAAGCTGGAGCCTATCCCAGCTGACTACGGGCGAAAGGCAGGGTACACCCTGGACAAGTCGCCAGGTCATCACAGGGCTGACACATAGACACAGACAACCATTCACACTCACACCTATGGTCAATTTAGAGTCACCAGTTAACCTAACCTGCATGTCTTTGGACTGTGGGGGAAACCGGAGCACCCAGAGGAAACCCACGCGGACACGGGGAGAACATGCAAACTCCGCACAGAAAGGCCCTCGCCGGCCACGGGGCTCGAACCCGGACCTTCTTGCTGTGAGGCGATAGCGCTAACCACTACACCACCATGCCGCCCTCTCTATATAATATAATAATTAATATAATCACTGTCCATTTTTACCCCAAATGAGCCCATAGTCCTGCCCTATTGTTTTCTACTTGCTCACAAGTTCGAGGATCATAATACCAGAAGCACATGAATCTTATCCCTTAGTGAGCTGGCTTTTCTCAGGGTGAAGTTTATTTCATTTCAGTTGCTTTCATGTGCTGTTGTAAAGCTCTGATGTAGCAAGAGTTTAAAAATCTACAACTAAACTGTAAAGATTTAGCTTGTGTGCAATGCAACGTCTCCCTCTGTCAGGTAACGATTATTAATGAGAACAGTGTGTGTGTGAGAGAGTGAGAAAGAGACCTTTGCCACCCCAGAGATGATGATGGTGCTCTTTTTGACAGGAGATTTGAGTTTCTGCTTCGCCGACTCGTACAGCTGTCTGATCGCAGCCTCAGCCACCGGGTCAGTCCCGTTCAGCATCAGCAGCTCTGAACAGGAGAAACACACAGGAACACAGCTGTCATGTGCTCTTTTCATATATTCTGATTGGTTACAGGGACATTAAAGCCCGATTTATGCTTTGGCATAGTCTACTCTTGTTTGCACAGCGTGAAGTATTTATATTTGTGCGTACGGTGCATGTGTCCTCTAGGAGGTGCGATTGCATGAAAACGCTTCGATTTACTGATTTTACACGTAAAAGAGTTCTGTGTTTCACTGAAGGAAAATTAACAGAAAATAACATGGAAAAAACATTGTTTTCAAACAAATTTACTGGGACCCTCACATGATTTATAATTGATTAGGTAAATTCTCACTGAAAGCATTTCTGAACTGATTTAACTCCTCTGTATTCAGTCGTATGAGCGGCTCGGGGTGAAAGTCCCACTGCGCGCTCGGGAATGAGGCTCCAGAATAACGCTATAGTGTTTAAATCCATAGGATTAGATGCAGGATTAAACTGGTTGTTATAATGATCTAAAGTCACTACAGAGCCTCACACCTTGTATTTATTTATCTTTACATAATATCACGATAGAAGATTTCTGATCTTCCCAGAGAAGAAAGAACAGCCGGAAACGCACAGGAGGAAATGTGATGTGACCAAGCGGACCAGCCAATCATCGTTGTCGTGGTCTGTGTCACCACAATGTGTAGTTACATTTCTGAAGAGGTGCATGTCAGGCTACAGTGTTGGGTATGCGGGTACGCAGCTACGCCATACCCTACAGTGTAGATTCGGCACAGAAATATAAATCGGCCTGAAGGGGACGGGGACTCATTTAGACAGACGCACAGATAAGCGACGACGTCAGAGATGAATCAGCGTAAAGATATTTCACAAAGGCTGCGTTACACACGGAGGGAATATGACAAATATTGAGTACAAAAAATAAAATAAATTCTACAGAACCAGACTCCATATTTCAACTGCATTTTCCTCAGTGGAAGTGTTTAACACACACCCACACTACAGAGCACTGTGTCTAATTCTCACAGGCAGCTTATATCGTAAAAACCGAATCACTTTAAGTGCACTAATATTTAAAACTGATGTACATGTGGTCAAATTTAAGCGCTTTCTTGAGTCAACTGTTTTGTTTTTCTTTACCATCAAAGGTTTTTATTTCTGGTGTTTATGTTAGTACAGTGAGTACTCTGTGTGTGTACCTGTATCTGATGAAGATAAGGCTTTGCTGACTTTAGTTCCCAGCACTGAGGACTGTTCAGACACCCGCCTCTCCGTCAGCTTAGCTTTGGCTGGAGGTTTAATCGATTCTGAAAATAAGAGGTACGATATAACACGTGTTATGATATAAATCACCACATCCTGCTGAGTATGAACCACTCTGGCTCTGTTTCAATCCCGTTTCCAACACACACGTGCACAAACTGAATCAGGTTGTAGCAATGCCTTCTGGGCAAAGTTTTGTTCCATCAAAGGTCTTTGACCTTAAACTGGCAAAGTGGAAGTGTTTAAAACAGGCGTTATCCAAGTTTCATGTGTTTAAAGTGTGATTTGAGATGGTACCTGTCAGAAGTGGACGTCCCGGTCTGCTCCTCACCGCAGTGACGGTGGTGACGACGGTACCGCATGGCATCACGGTTCTGTCCATCTCCACTCGTTTGGTAGGCGCCGGAGTAGGAGGCTGCCAAGTGCGCACTTCACTTGGCTCCAGATAGGACAACTAGACAAAAAGACACACAACATGGATGACTGACAAATAACACAACAAACCTAACTGTGATGAAACATTCCAGCCATAAACTCACAATAAGAACATTTTTAAAAATTAAGATGAAGAAAACATCAAGACCTCGACATTAAACAAAAATGTGCTATAAACTTGTAAATGTCAGAAGTTTTCCACAAAAACTTTGTTCATACTGTATGTGTAAAATATACAAATTACACTCCCTGGCCACTTTATTAGGTACACCCATCTACCTGCTGTTTTATGCAGTTCTTTAAATCAGCCGATCCCTTGACAGCAGCACAATGCATCAAATCATGCAAATACAAATCAAGAGCTTCAGTTAATGTTCATAATGTTCAAACTTCAGAATAGGAAAAATTGTGATCTCAAAGTGTGACTTTCTTTCACGGTGGCATCGGTGTTGGTTTGAGCCAGATGGACTGGTTTAAGTATTTCAGAAACTGCTGCTCTCCTGGGGTTTTCACACACAAACAGTCTCTTGAGTTTACAAAGAGTGGTGTGAAAACCAAACCAAAAAAAAACATTGAATGAGTGACAGTTCTGTGGGTGGATACAAACGCCTTTTTGATAAGAGAGGTCAGAGGAAAATGGCCAGTGGTGGGTTTCTCAAAAGCCTCTTAATGCTAAGAGCATCTTAACTAGGAGAGTGAGTGTTCATTGTGCTGCTCGCTCTATCATTTAACAATGATCTTTGTGCTGCGATACTTTTGGGAAACTCAGGACAGATTGGTTTGAGCCGCCAGGAAGGACACAGCAACTCATATAAATCACTCTTTATAACCATGGTGCCTGTGATGACCTGGCAACTTGTCCAGGGTGTACCCCGCCTTTCGCCCGTAGTCAGCTGGGATAGGCTCCAGCTTGCCTGCGACCCTGTAGAACAGGATAAAGCGGCTAGAGATAATGAGATGAGATAACCGTGGTGAGCAGAAAAGCATCTCAGCATGCAACTGCAGAAGACC
>NC_083593.1:5223270-5388270 GCF_027579695.1 Neoarius graeffei
GCTTGAAGCCATAACTTACTTTTCACAACTTCTCGCTGTCATCTCAGACTGAATTTCTTAACACAGCACCTAAACAAAAGAAATAAAGCAACGGGGGGAAAATAAGACACAAATAATGTAACCATGACAGGCGTCAAAGGTTATCATATAATCACTTCTATGAGAGAACAAACGTTTTATCATCTTAGCAAGTTAGCAGCTATGCTAACCGCATAGCTTGAAACCTTAACTTACTGTTTCCAAAAAGTTAGCCGACACCGGATTGTGACTATGCATTCTACCAAATCAAATAATATATCATATATCACATCATATATCATATCATAACTTTACACAAGCTGAACGTAATACCTGAACTCGTGCTTACACAGCCGGCTTGATGTGGTGTGGCAGCATCACTTAAGCTGACCCCACACTACACGATTTTGAAATCTTATAAGTTTTTAAAATCGGGACTATGCCACACACATGAAGAGAATCTTGACCAATATTTTCTCTCTCCGACTGTAAACACGCTCGTATAAGATTTGAACGCACAGTAGAACACCACACACTACACGACAATCATGCCCGATTGCTTCTCCCCGATTCTGACATTAGGTTACCAGTCATGGGCTGTAGGCTATCTGAGATAGGCTATTCTCTCATAATGTTTGATCAAAGCATGTGATCCATGATCGCATGCTCAAGGACTTAAGAACCAAGAAAAAGGTGTCAGAAAAGCAGGTATTTGCCCTTCGCACCAGCACCAAAACATTCATTCAGGCTACAGTTGCCAAATTATTTGAGAAATGCCCACTCAGATATTCTCTTGTTCGAAATTTGGTGTGGTTGGACCCTACACAAATTGTTCAGAATTCGGACAAGTGCAAACAGAAATTAAAGGTCTGTCTCGAGCACCTTGTAAGTGCCAAACAAATGAAAGAGGGGAACTGCGATGATATCCTTAAGCAGTTTAGTGACTTCTCTACATACTGCAGAGCAGATGAGGAGTTTGTGACCGATGATCCTCAGTCCAGACTGGATAGCCTGATGTACAAACATATGGGAAATAAACCTGAGTGGAAAAACTTGTGGGATTTGGTGAGAAGGGTCCTCTTGCTGTCTCATGGACAAGCCTCAGTTGAGCGTGGCTTTTCTGTGAACAGAGAAATAGAGGTAGAAAATATGAAGGAAAGAACACTTGTCACACAGAGGATCATCAGTGATCACATCTCTTATGTTGGAGGTTTGACGAATGTCGCAATTACAAAAGAACTTCTCCTTTCGGCATCATGTGCTAGACAGAAGTACAGGTGTTTCTTGGAGGACGAAGAAAAGAAAAAAGAAGACTTGCAGCATGGAGAAAAGAGAAAGGCCATCTTGGAAGATGTTGATGAACTAAAGAAAACAAAAAAACGGATCGAGTTGAACATCAGTGGCCTCTTGTCCTCCGCTGATGACCTGGCTACCAAAGCGGAAAAGCTCGGTCAAATACAATTGATAGCCCAGTCAAATGCTATGAGGAAGTCTGCCAAAGAAAAGGAACGGGAACTTAGTGATATCCAGAAGAAGCTGGATTTGAAGTTAAATGAAATTAGAAATTAGACAAGTCTTTGCCATTTGCAACTTATTTTTTTTCTAACCAAATGCTTGGTGGTATATATGCACTTCTGTGAATGTTCTTGCGATACAGCTTGTTAAAGTTAAATAGAACATAACATATGAGAACATAAAGATAGGTTCAGTTATGTCAAGGATAGAAAATAAGGTGTGAATGAATTGACTGAATTCTACATACTTTCATCCATTCATTTCTGTTTTTATATTTACAGATGACCTCTTAGTGAAACTTGTTTGTGTGAAATTCTTTCACTTGTTATTTTTATCCTGAGTTCATTTTGTTAATTCGATTTTATTAAAATGTACTAAACACAACTGGTACTATCTCAACCAATAAAGTAGGCAGTAGGCACGCAAGTGTAAAAATACATAAAGTCAAGGTCTTGGGAATAAAAATATCAGTTTTGAAAAAGTCTGGAAAAAGTCTGGAATTTTGATTTGGAAAAAGAGCAAGCACCCTGTTCTATTGTTCTGGTGTCTCCGAAGGGACCGTCTTACAGCGCCCCTAGAGGTGTGGCATGTGTATTGCATCGTTTTCAGCAAGCGTTGCGTTGCCATATGGACCTGATATTTTACTGATCGTTGCCCATTTGGACGCGATATATTTTTAAATAACATCTCGTTGCCGTTGTCGTGTGGATGTAGCCTTAGAGAAATTGAAAGAATAGCCTACAGTAACTAATGTAAATTTGGGGGCTTTAGGCTAATACAGAAAGTGTTTTTCCAGCTTGCAGTTGCAGCTGGCAGCCCACCATTTCCTCAACCAACAGAGTTTAACATTTGTTCTTTGTTTTGGGTCCGACGCATCGGCACGCAAATTTTGCGTCGACATAATTTTTGCGTCAACGTCATCGATGATGTCGATGCATTGCCCCAGCTCTAGTCCCAGTCATTAACCTCCTAGGGCTTAGCGGTCATGCGTGGACAGCACTTTTTAGAAATTCGGAACAAGAATCCACATATTTGGACATACTTTTTCTCTAAAAGTACATCTTATCAAAAGATGATGTTTAGTTTTTATTCTAATCAGGTTCTAATAAGCCCAAATAGCAAAGAGAAATAAAAAAATGCATGTAAAAAAACAGCTTGGGCCTTAGGAGGTTAAAGAAAATTTTGAGTCAAGTCCGAGTTGAGTCTACTATTGATCTGAGTCGAGTTCAAAAACAAGATTTGACGGTGGCTGTTGCTGCCTTTATGTGAAAGTGTCTCTGCTACTGTGTTGGATTAACATTACTGCTCGACTGCACCATCTTAATTAATAGGCTACAAATAAAAAGCTTGTTCATCGCTCAGTGAGCCCCGCCCACTATTAACAGGGCAAATAACATGAGAAAGGGTTAACACTAGCTAGTTCATCGCTCAGCATGCAAGCCCCACTATCAACAGGGCAATGAACCTTGCGTGTCACTTACTTCCCTGGGTGGAGTCTTGCCAAATGCCGACTGAAGTTCGAGGTTGTCCCCGTCGTCTCCTCGATAGTTCTTCTACATATGGAACACATAGCAGTGCATTTTTTTCCTCACTGCACAAGAAGTCTGTGTAAGCAAAGTGGACAATCCTAGGGGCGTCTCTCCAGGCATTTTAGTGCCATTAACGTTAGTTTGTTCCTGAACATGATGTATGAACAGGTGAATGTGCATTCTCTTGCACAAAATTAGTACAAAAATTAATATAGATATAAATATATTATGCCTAATTATTATGGCATGTTACAAAGAATAAAGAAAAAATCAGAGTCCTCGTCTCCAGTTTACGAGTCCGAATGCAGTTAATGCACGAGTCCAAGTCCGAGTCATCAGTGCTCAAGTCCAAGTCAAGTCACAAGTCCTTAAAATTAGGGCATGAGTCGGACTCAAGTCTGAGTGCTGGGCTCGAATACTACAAGCCTGGCTACAAGTACATCATCAGAGACAGTTTTATATCAGCTGTACTAAGGAATCTGCTGTCTTCATGAAATTTCCTGTGCATTTATCTGGTAAGTATTTTAGTAAGTAGTTACCGTGTGAAGTTTTGCACCTTTAGAGCTATTTGTTAAACGGCTCCTATACTTCATGTCTTAATTGCCTCTGAAATCCCAGTCACTGGACAGCCATCGATCATTCTCTGCTTCAACGAATCGTTGCTTGTCTTGATGCCTTTTATAAGTTTGGCTTCAAAAAGTCCGATGCCGTGTCTGTTAAACACGATTTATCCCGGTCCTTGACTGCCACACTCTGCTGATAATGGTCTGTCGTTGCCATGACGACACTCCATCGTCACGGCGTCTAGACGGCTGATGACACCTGACACCGCATCACACTAAGCCGAGGTAGAACGAGGACATCAAAAATCAATGTCTATCAGGCTCTCTGGTTTGGATTCGCGGATTATCATCACAGAGCCTCTGATTTCTAATTGGCGCTTTGAAAGACTTTGTACCCACTATGGTCTGTGTGTCAATTCTTTGCTTTAAGAACATGATTAAATATTAAAATGAAGATGTAATGAAGAATTGACCAGACTTTCATCTTTTTTTATGTCACACCTAAATATAATCTGAGAGGCAAAAAAAATAACTAGACAGAGAATTTACCTTGCTGATCCTGGACCATTGTGTGTATTTTCTGAAGACTAGGTTTTGTTTTGGGATTTTTTTTTTTTTGTTGGTGGTGGCAGAAAAAAATAGCCATTCATTATTTTTCTCCTTTCTACAAAATTACTTGTGCTTGTTTAGTAACCACTGGAACCAATTTTTAGATCAACCATGAAAAAATCCTGGGTTTGCAGAATGGCCACAGTTGCTGTGATTGCTGTTCTCTAGTAGCAGTGAAACACCATGTGACTGGGTGCTGTAAGATTTAGCATGTTTTATTATAATAATTGTAATAATAATTATTATTAGGGCACTGTGTGATTTCCAACAAATTGTGTCACCAAAATAGTTTATTATACCATCTGCAATAAGGTCATTAACCAGCTCTGGATGATAATTTATAATTTATCCCAGTCCCTTGTGTGTGCCTTGGGCAGGTCCACAATAAAAATAAAGACTCCATGGACTTTTTTTTTTTTTCCCAGATATTTTTGGCCCATGAGTGCTTTTTTTTCCCATTTCAACCGAGTATCAGTCAACAACCGATCTTTGAGAATAGAACCTCCCCACCGTACTGCCTCTTATAGGAAAAAAGAAAAGAAAAAAAATCAGCTCAAATTGCTGTCAGCTCACTTAGGGCTTAACAACACTTTCTGAGGGCTGCTCTACTTGGACCGTGTTTTATGGTCGGATAAAAGTTGGTATGAGGAGGAAAAATCGCTATCTGGGCATCGTGCCAGAGTCTGGTGTTTCACAGGAACACCGAGGACACATATAGGGAAGCTGAGGTTGCCTGTTCCAACCTGAACAGGAAGGGAGAGAGCTGAGGGATCGGGTTGAAACCCGGGGGTGGGGGGCTTGGGTCGCTGGTCGAGGAGAGGCTCTTGAGGTGCCTCTTCCATGGAGACACAGCTAGCCTGAACAAGATTCTCATCAGTGGACAAACAAGAGGCAAGCTGGTGTCGGTCTCCAGCCCATTTACAGCCATCTCTGTCTTCGTTATTCATCAACTCTGTTGATGAGAAGCCGGGTTTTACAATTATACGCTAATGAATTTTGCTCCAGACAGTGCTGTTTGCAATTAGACTCCGAGAATGTAACATAATTCCACCAGGAACATAAACATGCCATTGCTAGTGATCGCTTCAGCCAGCTTTTGCTTGTTTAGAAAACTGGGATATGTTGATTTTCTATCTCTCCGTTTTGTTTAATGAACAGTGTGCCATCCTTTCATATATTAGTAATCAATCCAGTCTAGATTTAATTTCATATATGTATGTATGTATATATATATATATATATATATATATATATATATATATATATATATACTAGTGCATCTCAAAAAATTAGAATATTGTGAAAAAGTTCAATATTTTCCATCAGTTAATTAAGAAAGTGAAAATGTTATATATTATAGACTCATTACACATAAACTAAAATGTTTCAAGCACTTTTCTATTTTAATTTTAATCAGTATGGCATACAGTACAAAAACATAAAAAACCCATCTCAAAAAATTAGAATATTTCATTTCGAGTTTGAGTAAAACAGTATGAACACAGTGTATCTCTCGGTCTAGTTCAGTACACACAACCACAATCATGGGGAAGACTGCTGACTTGACTGTTGTCCAGAAGATGATCACTGATGCCCTCCACAAGGAGGGGTAAGCCACAAAAGGTCATTGCTGAAAAGGGTGGCTGGAAAAGGTGCACAAGCAACAGGGATGGCCGCAGTCTTGAGAGGATTGTCAAGAAAAGTTGATTCAAGAAGTTGGGAGAGCTTCACAAGGAGTGGACTGAGGCTGGTGTCAGTGTATCAAGACCCATCACAAACAGACATCTTCAAGAAAGGGGATACAACTTTCGCATTCCTAATATCAAGCTACTCCTGAGCCAGAGACAATGTCAGAAGTGTCTTATCTGGGCTAAGGAGAGAAAGAAATGGACTGTTGCTTAGTGGTCCAAAGTCCTCTTTTCAGATGAAAGTACATTTTGCATTTAATTTGGAAATCACGGTTCTAGAGTCTGGAGGAAGAGTACAGAGAGGCACAGAATCCAAGGTGTTTGAAGCCCAGTGTGAAGTTTCCACAGTCTGTGATGATTTGTGGTGTCATGTCATCTGCTGGTGTTGGTCCACTGTATTTTATCAAGTCCAAAGTCAACACAGCCATCTACCAGGAGATTTTAGAGCACTTCATGCTTCCATCTGCTGACGAGCTTTTTGGAGATGCTGATTTCCTTTTCCAGCAGTACTTGGCACCTACCCACAGTGCCAAAACTGCTACCAAATGGTTTGCTGACCATGATATTACTGTGTTTGATTGGCCAGCCAACCTGCCTGACCTGAACCCCATAGAGAATCTATGGGGTATTGTCGAGGAAGATGAGAAACACCCGACCCAAAAATACAGGTACGCTGAAGGCCACTATCAAAGCAACCTGGGCTTCAATAACACCTCAGCAGTGCCACAGACTGATCACATCCATGCCACACCGCATTGATACAGTAATTCATGGTAAAGGAGCCCCAACCAAGTACTGAGTGTATAAATGAATATACTTTTCAGAAGTTGGACATTTCTGTATTGTAAATCCTTTTTTTGATTGATCTTAGGGAATATTCTAATAATTTGAGATACTGGATTTCTGATTTTCATGAGCTATAAGCCATAATCATCAAAATTAAAACGAAAAAGGCTTTAAATATTTCACTTTACATGTAATGAATATAGAATATATGAAAGTTTACCTTTTTGAATTAAATTATGAAAAAAAGGAACTTTTTCATGGCATTCTAATTTTTTAAGATGCACTAGTGTGTGTGTGTATATGTATATATATACCACTTTCTTTGCTTACCCTGAGACCCGTCCCTTTAATTTCAGCTTCCTCTCATACACTTCACATAATTCTCTGAACTTTTGAAGATGTCTTGAAAAAGTTGAGTGACCAAATACTAGTGCGCAATCATTTTGTGTGTACAGTACAGCCTTAAAAGCCTGCCAGCATCTACTTTCTCCACTGATTAATGAATAGAGGTATAGACCTGCACTTGCACCTATTCGATTTAATAGTTTCCTGGCTGTAGATCATAATTTGAGGTAGCTGCTGTAGGATACACCACTTTGGGGGTCACACACCCTTTAAGCCTCTTATTCTGGACTGCTTTCCTGGTTGAATGGAATTACTTAAGGTTGATTCCCCCCCCCCCCCCCCCCATGCCACTTAATTAATGCATTCATGCATGCCTCTTAAATTCTGCTTATCGTAAATGCACAAGAATTTAACTTTCATAAAGTAAATGGTGCTAGTAAGTAAAAGGAAATGCATGCATCTCAATCAAAGTTTTAACTTTTATCTCCATAAAAAATAATCATGATAACTTTTTATTTAAGTGCTTTTCAGGGCACGCAAGGTTACTCTACAGATGTATTTCGGAGTGTAAAACAATGTGACAGAAGTAGTGGTAATAAAAGTTAAACAAAGGAAAAGAAGTAAAAGCAACAATAATAAACTATAACTGTATATTATATATCTATGAATTAAAAATATGTTGGTTTTTTTTATGAAATCACACTATTTTCACATTTTGGTAGTTTTTTCAAATCCATTTTGGAATGAAAATAATAGTCCTTATCTAAAACTTTTTTCCCCTCATTTTATGTTGTATGTACCATGATGCTGCACTTTGGTTTCTCAACTTCAGAGTTTTATCCATCCATGTTCAATCATTTGTTAGCTTTGCTCATAGTTTTACTTTTTAAAATATAAAAGATCTTGATCAAGTGACCCATAAATGAGTCCCTTTGCTTTGGGTATTTTGACAAATACTCTTGTACTGTATAACCTGGATACATATCATTGCCTGGAGAAATCATCCATGTAATGAAACTTTAATGTGAAAAAATGAACATTTACAAATACTCAATTGTAATTGTTAACACAAAATGAATGTTATAGGATTTTAATGTTGATTGCTTACCAAAAAAAAAGAGGTAAATTTAAGGTAGATCTGCCATCTAGTTAAATAGACAGAAGCAGATCGTTGAGTCAAATCTAGTTCCAATGTAATCCAATCACTCGTATATACACCATCAGTGTGAAGGGAAGTAATAATATCGTACTGTTATCTCTTCACCCTTCGGTGTTGTGTTTTCTTGCCCTCATTTTTGCATTCTTTGTGCAAACTGGTTATAAAAATTCACTCTTGTTTACTCAGTTTAGTCTCAGCTTTGGTGATTATATTAATCCCTGAAACCATCTTGAACATTCTCTTCTATCTCATGCAGCATTGATGACAGGACGTATTTGTCTTACATACACATCTTTAGGCTATTTCTTTTCTCAGAAGCTTGATTTATTTGCGGGCAGAATTATTTCAGTGATAATACGGACCCCGGAAGCCTCACGTTTGTTTGAGTAGCTGACTTATTTAAAAAAAAAGAGAGAGAGAGAAAGGAAAATTAAAGTTAAATTCAACGAATAATTTAAATTTTCAAGGTGATCCAACACTAAAAGGAAAAGTTAAGAAAGTCGAGTGAGTGAGAGCGATATCAGTGGATGTTGTACAGATGAAGTAAGGAAAGCAACATTTGATAATCCTTGCTGAAATCCTTGATCATTGATAACTTTTTATAAGTTTTATATAAGCTAAATTTGCAATTGTGAGCCCATGAAAGCAAAACTGAGATGTTATAAAACCTATTTTTACCTAACGGTAATTAACTTTAAAGCAACTTTGGATTATTGTCAAACAAGAGCGTTGTGTGTCCATACTCCATAGCTGGCACATTAGAGAACCAATTACTGACTGCTGAAAGCATTGTATGCTTGAAAATGTTTAAGAAATGTTCAAGGGATCAAGAAACAGAGGCTACATTATAGCATGAGCCTCATCCCAGCTTTAAATCTCAAACATGTCATTAACTGCTTAACCAGAACCAATGTGTTCTTTATTAAAATGGGCCCAGTGTGAAAGGACTGGGAAAAATAAAATGTAACACAGAAAGAAATATTAATTTCAAAACCTCCAAACGTGAAAACCTCAAAACCTTGTTCCTGTAAATGCTCTCTGAGATTTTCTTTCGTCTCTCTCTGATCAATGGCCATGAAAAATCTTTAAAGCTCATTGTTTACGTTGCCAGTTTATGTCACACCCTATTGCTTCAGATAACCTGTGAGCTATTTGCCCTTTCTTTTAGATCAACACACTGACTGAAATATACGACATAAATCTTCAACTTGAAGACAGTTTCTAAGAAGTTGTCCTCATCAATAATGAGCTGCTTTCTCCTGCCAAACCAACATAGAGAATGTGCTAATTATCACCGTTTTCACACTGTTATTTCTGGCCATCATTAGAGTTTGGTATCTTGGCTCTGGCTTTTTATGGTATGCCTGTCAGTTAAAGGCAAAATAATCATTCACCAATACGGCACATATATCCATGTGATGAGCCATTTTGTGTCTTAAGCCCTGCAAGGAATGAGATGTGGAGTCGTGGATAGCTTTCTTGAACACAAATGTACAAGAGTCTTACTTAATTTTTTTTAATTGTTCACAGATATCTTTCTACACACACAGAGGCATATTTCTCATGTCAAATAAATGGAAGGAAAATTCATAAATCCTGACTTCTTGAATAAATAGACAAGTTGCTATTTTCTGATTTTAAGATATAGTATTAAGCCAAAAAGTTTTCTTATCTCTCAATAAGGTAAACTTTTCACCTTGTGTGTGTGTGTGTGTGTGTGTGTGTGTGTGTGTGTGTGTGTGTGTGTGTGTGTGAATATATGACACGTTTTACATGAAAATGTTGTTTAAAAGTGCAAAACATACATGCATACACACGTGTGTGTGTGTGTATAGTGTGTGTTTTTTATACTTTTAAACAACATTTTAATGTAAAACGTGTCATATATTCAGTGGCCGTGCTAACGAGGTATATAACTTTAATTCATTTTTGCCCCCAAATTAGTTAAACTGTTATAATTCCAAGGTCTGGAAATGAATCTTTTTAAGATATACTCACACTTGTAAACATTGTTAACATTGTTAAATTCATAACCAGACTATTGAATTTGTATTTAGAAATATTTCAATGGATTCTACTTTTAAACTTTTCGCCTAAGGGTTAACTAACTTGCCAGAGTTATGTAGCTCTGCTCATTGTGTGTACAGTCAGAAAATTTAGACCCAAGCCAGAAATTGCACTGTAACTAAACAATCTGAGAAAGAATTTAACTCTGAGTTCAGGTGCCAATACATTTTCACATTTGTGGATTTAAATCTGTACATAAGTACATTTGTGGATTTAAATCTGTTCGTATTTATAAATCGTGAAATGTAATTAGAAACTTTGGGCTTATACATTTCTGGTAATTCTCGGGGTTTTTTTATTTTATCTATTTTTTAAAAATATATTCAGCCATAAGGTTTTGATCCCTAATATGGTCAAAACTGCTACTTTTTAAAATAGCTTTTTAATATTTTAAATAACACATGGAAGTATGTAAATAACCTATTTATACCATTACCATTTTCTTCCAAAACATCAGATGAAATGTAGTCTGTATTTGTGAATCATGTTTTGGACTTTTAGCGATTCCTTCAAAATCAACATACGGTTGCAATTCTGAGTAATTATCATTTCCATTACTGAAATGTCCATGTCCAGGTCAGTCCATCTTTGCTTCATATAATCCTGATAAACTTCTTCGAACATCAGAACCACATTACTCAGGATTTAAATCCATTGTGCTAAATGTGAATGAGTGTCTAAAAACCTCCAGCATCAGTGTTTTCTTATTATTATTTTTTTTATAACTTTCTTCAGTGTCCTGAGTATATTCATCATTTTGATAGATTTAGGGCTGTGATGGTTTTTTTTTGTTTGTTTGGTTGGTTTTTTTTAAGGTGTGCTGTGATAAATGTACAATCCAACACCACATTTTTCAGTGTATCGCGTTAATTTTTTACTCCATATTTACAAAGAGGATGACCTTAAATGTCATGTAGCACTGTGGTGGCAGTGCAGGGACTCAAAACAATGTAGAAATACAGCTTGCTGGAGTTTTCTCCTCTTTTAAAAGCAGGTTTCCTTAGAAGAATCTTGCTGTGTATTTCAGTGGAATTGTTCTCTCCTGACGCCATTATTTCTACTGAATTATTTCTTTATCCCAGTTTATTGCAGCTCATTGTTGCACCATCATATCATCACTCGTATATTACAACTAAATCGAATTTAAGTTCAAAGGAAACAGGGGGTCTCTTTAAACGTTCTTTCTTCTGCCTTTTTTTTCCCCCTGTTTAAGTAGAGTCGGGAAATATGTCTTGTCAAGAGATGCTTGCCTTTGACTGGCTAAACACGGCCCCTTCCCCCTTTGTAACTTATTCCCCCTCACACACACACACACTTGCTGTGTGTGACCTCGAGGTCATGGTGAAGTGACTTTGAGCCTTGTCTAACTGGGCCTCTTTGAGAGCAGCCCTCGCATTCCTGCTCAATCAGACGGGCAATGCAGCGCTTATTACTAGTGCCGGAGAGGAAGTTTCTGCCGGTAGGGATTATGCGCAGTTTCCTCAGCCCGGGAGCTTCGGCCTTGTCCCCTCCCACCGTCGAAAAAGCAGCGATTCCACAAAATGAGCAGGAGGAGGAAAGCGGAGCGCTGCAAACTTAAACCTGCTCTTCTTGCCACCAGGCAGTGCCTGAAGCGTTTTCGCTTGCTTGCTTTATACATTTATTTATTTATTTATTACTCTCGAGCTCTGTTTGCACACCCTAATACATTTTCGGTAGCACACAACCAACGTTTCGGCCATGTTCGCAGCACCGTGGTACAGAAGTGCATTGTATTGGGACCCGAGTAAGGAAGGAGGGAGCGAGGGAGGAGGAGGAGAAGGAGGAGGAGGGTGCTGGAGAAGCACACAGCTGCACGGCACACAGAAGCCGGTTTCCCAACCCTGACAGCAAGGGAACGAGTGAGCAAGCGGCCTCGCTTCAGCAACTCCGTCCAGGAGAGAGATTTTCTTTGTTTGTTTTGTTTTTAATGCTCCAAAATACAGAATGGATCAGGACAAGACAGAGGATTCTTTTCCTTTCTCCGTGGCTGGCTACTCTTATCCACTACAGTGAGTACAACTCTCCTGCTCTGTCCCTCGCGCCGCTAAAGTTGCCTGGATGCACTGCACACACACACACACACACACACACACACACACACAAAGAGCTGTTCTGTTTCAAGCTGAAAAATCCTCACAACGATACCCAGGAGTGCTTTTCAGAAATGATTTTGTGTGTGCTTTTGTTTACTCTTTCTTGCAGAGTACTTGCACAGAACGAGCAGTGAGTTCTACACGAGTGTTTTTTTTTCCTTCCTCAGTCTTCCTTATCATTTCTGCCAGGGTTTTGGTGAAATGAGGGCTTTGTGCTGTTTGAAATGCTTCTGTGTTGCCGGCTCACGGCCCTAAGAGGATGTGTGCGTTTGTACATAGCGAAATAGAGAATCCAATCAGATAACGGTTGATCATAAATCTGCCCGAGGCCTGCACAATGTGCTTTTTGTGCTTATCCTGCTGTAATACCTTTCACATACATTTTTCCTGCATTTCACAACTTAACTTGAAATGCACACATGATTTGAACTTGGCAATGGATGAGGGGGACTTTTCGGAAACGAGTGTACATTGCACTGCCTGAGCAGTTGCACAACTAAGTGGTTTCCTTGCTCCTGCAGAGAATTGGACACAGGTTTTCTTTGTAATAGGAAATGTGGTTTGACTTGGCTGTACTTGCAGCAAGGTTCACTATGTTGCTCTGAATTCAGTTCACTTAAGTTTGTGCTCTGGAGATTTCTGAAGTTGTTCTGTGAAAAAAGGTATGGTTTTCCATATTGTGCAGTCTTTCAGAATCATTGGATTGGACAGGGAAAGTATTAAGGCCTGGTAACCTGCTTTCGGGAGTTTTCTGTTCAAGGCAAGTAAATAGAGGAAGTGAACCAGCCGGTAATATCCTCAGCTCATTCCAGAAAAATGTATTTATCAGCTCATAATTATTTGCCAACTTCATAAGGAGAAAATGAAATCTATTTAAGGAATAATAATGATGAGGTTTTACTTGGTATTTTGATAAAGAGAAGCTGAAATCTCATAAATAAATTAAAAAATAACATTTTTAATAGACATATTTTAAAGTTCACTATTCTATTCATGGAGTGCCTGAGCATTTTTATTCATATACACCCTAAAATATCAGTTTTCTTGTTTGTTCACTTTGCCATTGGAAGATTTGATGGGGTTTTAAATTTTTATTGTCAGTAAATTAATTTCAACTGAGATTTTTTTTCCATTTAATGTGAAATACTCCTGTTTCTTGTGACTCTTGCTTTTTCCATTCTTATATCTGACATTTTAATTTGGACTCTTTGTTTTCCAAACTGTTAAAAAAGAAAACATAGTGAAGCTGTTTCGATAGGCTTAAAAAAACTGCTTTATAATTTTGTGTGTCATTTCAGAACACATGGGGAGGAAAAGTTGTTATAAAACAAAAAACAAATAGTTTATTCAAGCCTTCCGACATGGAAATGTTTTCCAGAATGTACCATTTTGCAGTCAAAGTGGGATACGGTGATCTCGGTCTGTACACTCCTCCAGTGAATCTAGCTCCCTATTTTAGGTATGTAGGGCACTATCTTCTGAAGTAGCAGAATCGTACACCTTCTTATCGAGGGCTTATGAAGTCGTTGTGGTGAAGGTTTATTTTTGGCCGAGGTCTCTGCTGTTCCCTAATAAAGTGTCTCCAGGCATAAGTTGTTGCCCAGACTTTTCTGAAACACAGCTATCTACTAACCCCCTCCCTCACTCCCTCCCTCACTGCACACACACATTTTCACAAGCTTTTCACACAGCTTCCTTCCTTTGAAATGTGCCGTGCTCTCCACACCGACCTTAATGAGGACTGCTCTAGTTAAGATATTTTGAGACCTTTGAAGGAAAGGGGTTGTATTGTTTTTCATATATATGTGTGTGTGTCTGTGTGTGTGTGTGTGTGAGAGAGAGAGAGAGAGAGAGAGATCTAACGGATAGTCAGGTGGATGTGGGTTTTTGGCCCCCACCCCACACACACACCCAACCTGACCGGTGTATCGCAAGGTGCACAGCGTTTCTAACTGCCTTTCAGGCCGTAAATGTGTCGTGTTGCCATTTGCAGGGAAAAGAAGGAAAACCACAATTAGCCACAGTGTTTTATGAGCTGTTAGCTTCCAGGTGTCTGGTGGCATGTCGAGGAACAGAAACCCCCAGCCCCACCCCACACACCCCATGTTTCTCGTGTTTCTCCAGGTATTACATTTCCTCACAAGGAGCCGATATTGACAGTTTTAAAAGCATTTCTACACTTAAAATAATTAAGTATTTTATGTGTGAGAGCTGAAAAGTTGAAGTAGCCGGGTGGTCTTTTTTTGAAATACGTATGTACAATTGAAACCTTTTTTTAAAGTAATTCTAGTTTCATTTTATCAGAAATCTGTCTGTTTGAAACTTCTGACTATGATATTTGAAGAAATTGTGAGGTGAATGTAAACGGGAGCCTGTTTAGTACTTTTTAAAGTTTTGGCACTCGAACCATTCGTCAAAAATACTGTTTGTATTTGAGGTTATACAGACACTGCTGTGTCTCAAATGCAGTCGTCTGACAGGCTGTTATTGTTAAGATAAGTGTGTTAAAGATAAGATAATCACTGTTAAGACAGACTAGACACCTTAATTGTGTTCATTATTATCCTCAATTATCCATGTGTCATTAGGCCTCACTTGCTGTTCATTATTATTATTATTATTATTATTATTATTATTATTATTAATTTAGCGAGATCAGAACACGTTTAAAAGTTAAATGTTTAATTCTCTCTCATAAAACCAACCTTTGCTTTGTATGTTTTTCCATAAAAAAAAAATCCATCCTATTCCTGTGTCTCAGACATAATACGAGACACTGTTTCAATGACGGATTTTCTACACTTGTCCATTGTGTACCATTGAGGTGCTCTCTCGCTCTCTCTCTCTCTCTCTCTCTCTCTCTCTCTCTCTCTCTCACACACACACACACACAGGTTTTATCATCAGTGAAATGGCACTAAGGAGCTTTCTCCCCCACACAGTCCCTCACTGGGTGAGCCATAAAAGCGATGATGTCATGTCTGAGCCAGAGACTGTGGCCATTCGCAGTGATCCATTTCTTATTCAGTGCACTTGAATGGCACAAAGCTGAGTGAAAAGGGATTGAGAGAAGGATAGAAACCCCCAAACAAATTAGCACGGACTGTCTGTGCAGCTCCCAATCTGGACAGGTGTGAATGTAAATAAAAGGTTAATAATTGTACAAAGAAAATAGCAATAACTTCCCTGAAGGAGGCAAGATTTTATTTTTAGGCCATCCCCAAAAAAAATTGTTTTTCAGCCGTACCTTTCAAACGTGTGCATTTGCTGTCATGGTGTGACGGCAGTGCCAGAGAAGGGAGAAGACTGGCTGTCTAAGCACAGTGGTATTACTTCCTCCTCATTACTAAGCCCGCAGCAGGGGCTCATTGGAAGGGCACGACATGTCTCCTTGTCTCAGAGCCACGGTCCACTCGAAATGACCAGGCATCTCAGTGCTGTCCCTTTGATGGCCAGGCTGGCGGGTGGGGAGGCAGTTTTCATTAGGACGTCTTCTGGGAGGGTGGAGGGGGGCGGTTGCTGGCGCTCTAAAGAGTATACGAGGAAAGGGGAGTATACCAGACACAAAAGGCAAAGGCAAATATTTAGTGTGAGACAATGGCAAGACACCATGGGGTTAACTTGTCCTATTGTCTGCCCGTAATTGGAGGAGCAGCACAAGGAGAAAGTCACCAGTCCGTGCTGTTAGTGATCCAGGCTTTGGAAGTTGGACTGACTCTGAGGAGTTGTAAATTTGTCTCATCACATGATCATCATGTTGCTCTCAATTTGGTCTCTGTAATTCAGGAGAATGATATCACGGTGTAAAAAGTGCAGAAAGCAGACTGCAGTCTTTTGACAGGCAAAGCTATTTTGTTTATGTGCTATTTTTTAATTTATTTATTTGGATTAATTCAGTGCAGCTGGATCTCCACTTGGCCTGAGATCAGAATTTATCCTGGGGATATACAAATCACCTTAAAATCTTGATTTACCGTATCGTGATGCTTGATTTATAATAAAGGCTGTTCATATTTATATAGAATTCTGCACCTTTTAAGAAGATATTTTGGTTTTCTGACGAGCCTTTGTCTGAGTGCATTTCATTTTAAAAGCAGTAGGTATTCTACATAAAACTATAGATTTGTGTGATCAGATTATTTTAATCGATGCAGCTATGTTCTAACAGCGAGACAAGTCTTAATTTTTTTCCCTTACGACTCAAATCATTATTAATTCATTTTTGTTAAACGCTCACATTTATCTCCTTCTAATCCAACTCGCACATACCATACTTCTGCTTGACATATGGACACAGTGTTTGAAAAAAAATGTTAATTACCCATTCTCAAAAAAAAAAGTATTAGAATAAGTAAACGTCTCTAGCCGATTTGCTAGCAGGAAAACAAAATCTGAACATGTGGCCAAAGTTTCACATGCATATGCGAGCAGATAAGGTCGGGTCTCATATGACCCTGCCAGACCAGACACTGGGGAGTCTCCTCCTAAGGGAGTGTGTGTGTGCACACAGCTAAAGGGCTCTTGTGAGACAGATTTAGAGGCAATAAAGGGGGATCTGGCAAGTGGAAACTTAATACAGCCTGCTGCTGCTATTGTGTACATGAAGTCTCCAGCTGCAGGAGATAGCAGCGTGTGAAGTAATGAGTTGTCTGGTTTTTATATTGACTGGTCTGTTGCTGCGGTCGTGGGGCCTATTAAATTTGCTATTGAGAGTGAAAGGATTATGCAGCCAAAATAAATTAAATGCTGGCAATGAATAGATGGGGAAGAAGATGAGGCCTCTTACTTCTCAGCATACCTGCTAATCAGATGAATGTTTTCGTCTCGGAGGATAAAAGAGAGATCGCTTCTTAAGACGTTGTGGTACGTCGGCTATGAAATGTGTCTCAGGAACAAAGCTATTTGTCATGTCGACATATTTGGGAAGTTTAAATCCGTTTTCTTTATGGAGAATCAAGTCAGATGCAGATCATATGCATAAAAACTAACAAAAGCTCTATAAAAAGTCTGTGTAAATAGAAGTAGAGTGATGCAAAAGTCTTCTCTGTGAGAGGAAATTAAACCGGAGACCCGGACCTCCCTCAGGGGGGAAAAAAGATTTGTGTCTCTGTTTACAACCTCAGTGATTGGTTTCACTTACGCTTGGCCAGAGAAGCACACATATGCTCGTGCTGGAAAAGCCGACAGCCGAACTGAGAGATCTCAAGCTGGAAATGTCTGCCATCTGACGTGAGAGGGATGAACTCAGTGCCCCAGTGTTTAGGGATCACAGTGGTGGGGTGGGGGGAGGTTGTTGGTCTGAGTCCCCAGACTGTGCGGTAATCAGATCGGCTCTTAATGGCTGTCGGGGTCTATTTGAGCCCCTCGGCACCAGCTACGATGAAAAGCAGTGCATACTGGTTAGCTAGAGTTTCACTTGACAGCCTCATCTGAGCCTGTGGTGGCGTTCGTGGGCCTTCTATGTGTCTTTTGAAATGATAGGACGCTGATGTCATGGCACTATTCTGTGGTGGGCACATGGGGTCAGTGCTATACCCGATGAAGACTAACATGGCCATCAAAAGAATAATAACTTAATTGCGTCATGGCTCTATTTTTGTTCTGACGCAAGCTTAACGTGCTGGTTAAAGCCGGCGTGTTGCTATTTTCGTTGGTCGCGAGCCACTTTGTCCTGTTGCTGTTTTTATGGGCAGAACTAAACGTGCTGCGCTGAAGGAGGCGGAGCAGCACAGGAGGAGGTGCGAGATCCAAAATCCTCCAAGACAAAAGGATTTTCAAACCTGTTTTGATCCGAAAATGTGCATCACTGCCTAAGGCAGTCTTTTTCTGACTTCAAAGAAGCATTTCTTCAACCCGGTTTTGTGGATGTTCACTGTTTGTCACTTCTCAACATGAATAAACAACTTCACACAAATGTGTAGTAAATCCAGAAAAACCCCCAAATAAAAACAAGTAATACAGTAACAGATTCAGTGGGATTAATGTTGACTTTAAAATGAAGTGAAATTGCATTGTGTTGTTGGAAATGGTGCAAAGCTGGTTATATACTGTAGATAAAGGCTTTATAGGGTGTTAAACAAAAAAATAGCATGAGAAACTTATTTTTCAACAAGTTTAACAAATGTTTGCATGTAATGCGATCAGTCATAAATAAAGATGTCACATAAAGATGTCACAAATCTTTCTTTTACGATACTGAAACCATGACTATTAGCTGATATCGATACCCATGTGATACTGTTTTCTTTAAAAATTATTCAGCTTTAAAAAAAAATAAAGCACTTCACAATTAAACTCTTTCACAGAAAGAAATCGCTTACATTGTAAATATAATATAGTGTAAATATTGTCAAATCAGTCCTAACAAAAGAAAAAGAAAAACCACTCGAGGCTCTTTGTGTGTAAAAAATTTCCAAAAGTGAATGTATTTTTCCAAATCCAATTCCAGTCTTTTCCGTTTGTTACACAATCTGATATTGGATATGTTTTCTCTAATAGCCAGTCCATCAGCTGTTCCTTGTATCGGGCTGAGACCGATACTGAGTATCAGATCGTGCCATCTCAAATCATAACGAGTACACGGACACTAATTAGTACAGAAGTAAACAGTCACGTCTATTGATAAATAAAAACATATTCTTTAATTTGATAATGAAATGTTAAATATAGCTCTTTTTTTTTTTAAACGTGAGCAGATTTTTTTTTTTAAACGATTGATGCTTTTGGATTGTTGGCCTTCAAAGTAAAAACACACACATACACTTCTATCCAAGTTTCTACATTTATGACGCAACCACTAAAATATCAAAGTGATAGGGAAAGCTGAAAATATTTTTACTGTGTGTTTTGTCAGCCAGTTGCTTATTCCTTCTGTTAAAAGTCTGCATGTAAAACCTCATGGTGTGTCGTTGTGAAATGTTCCTGTGCTGCACTGCACACGCTCAGATCCGAGCTGATTTGACTGGATATCGCAGCAGCATGCAAAACCACACCCCCTAAAAGTACATTCATTCCAGATCAACCCATTTTTAATGCACCATGTTATCGCTTGCACTGGTGGTCACGATAATACCAAAAATATACAACATAGTGGCTTTATATCATGTTTTTGTGCACTTTATTATCACAGAAATAGAGCTCTCAGCATCCAGAGCAGGTAGTTGCATCCTACCTGTTTGTGTCCACCAAGCAAAGGCCTTGTTCTTTTAGTACAGTGATGGAATTTAACATTAAGGCTCTTTTACGTACGAAAAGGGATTTCCAGTGGACCTGCTCCATTTTTCGTTAGCTTTCAGAAAACAAGTACAAACACAAAGTTCTGTCTGTATCAGTATACATCATTACCATTGAGTGTAAATGATCCAGTAATGTTTTAGTGCTTTGATGTGCTATACAATCACGTACCAAAAGTGCAGCCCACGTTATAGTGAAAGATAAAAGTCCGAAACAGAAGGTAAAATTAACTATATAAAAATAGTTTATAATTTGTCATGAATGTCTCCTGAGCTAAGAGGGTATTAAATGAAAGCAAAGGCAAAGGGCAGGCTAACATTTTATTAAAGATATTTTATCACATCAAAAAAGGGAAGTGCCAACTTTTTTCATTATTAACATCTCAACTTGACCATTTTTGTTCGTAATAATCTGGGAAAATCTAACTTACTACATTCTTTACATGTCTTTGTAGTTTTGGCCTTGAGGGTATGTAAATTTTTACACTTGACCGTAAATCGAAGTACGCTGGATTTTTGAGTGTCAGGTTTGGCCCTGGCCTCCAAACACCACCTCAGAGGCATCAGACTCGTGTCTGCATTATATTCATGATTTCATGTTATTGCTGCCATTTTAATTTGTGTTTGTGTGTTTCAATGCTGTTTGATTTTCACAATTAATTTGGTTACTTCGAATTAATGTTTTATCACAATTTTTAGAGTGTTCCAATCGAGATTGTACATTTATATTTATTTATATATGCAGTACCAGTCAAAAGTTTGGACACACCTTCTAATGAAATGTTTTTTCTTTATTTTGTATTAATTAAAGGACACTTCATGGCTACGTTCACACTGCAGGCTGAAGTGACTCAAATCCGATCTTTTCGCCCATATGTGACCTGTATCCGATCTTTTATTGACAATATGAACGACACAGATCCGATTTTTTCAAATCCGACCCAGGCCGTTTGGATATGTGGTCCTAATTCCAATTCCTATCCGCTCTTTTCATATGCGACTTCAGTCTGAACCGCCAGGTCGCATTCATCCGACTTACACGTCATCAACAAGCCACAAACGTCACTATTCTGCGCTGAAGTAGGCGGCGGGTCTCTCAAAAAAAGTTACAACAACATGGCGCATAATCACGGGCGCAGACAGAGGGTGGGACGGGTGGGATTCGTCCCACCCAGATTTAAATTCACCTCGCTCGGTCCCCCCCACTTATAGGGAGGAAAAAACATCTATGCTGTCTTTCTTTGCATAAGGCAAACCTCACGGAAAAATCAAAAGACTAATTACCATTCGGTTTATTGAGGTGCACGGCAGTGTATACATAGTTGCAACAATTCACATAAAACAAAACAAAGACTGATATTCGGTTGGTTGAGCTGCGCAGACTGCACAGGTTGCGAGCTCGAGCTTGGTTGCTATGGTAACCCACAACAAGTTTGACAGGCATATCGGGGTTGGGGTTGGTTTGCTGGCAGCTTTGTCCCCCCCAGTTTTTTGTCCCCCCCCAGTTCAAAAAACGTATCTGCGCCCCTGCGCATGACATCAGTGCGAGGGACGCTTCGGGCTGTGAAGGTTCTGAATCTTCTCAATGGAAGGACGCAGAGGTTAGGGAGCTGATTTCCATTTGGGGGGATACAGCTATTCAAGCTAGATTGGATGGGTCATACCGCAACCGGGCGGTTTTACTTCCGTAAACACTGGCCATGCTCACTGCGTGTGACGTCGTCGTATCCTGCAATGCACATGCGGAACACTTTTAGGTCGCTTTTCGTTCATACTGAGGATCACATACAAGTCGCATATATTTGTTAATGTGAACGACCTCACAAAAAAATCGGATTTCACAAAAAAATCGGAATTGAGGATTAAGCCTTGCAGTGTGAACGTAGCGCATGTCTTAAAGCTACGGTAGATAGCCTTTCGATTTCATAAAATCGATGAAGTTTAGTTCCCTCTGAAATCTGGTCATTGTGATATATGTTTATTTCTGTAATCTCTCAGGAAAAAAAAAAACAGGCCATACTGTGGCCCGAGAAGTTATTTAAAGGAGAACTGAAGTCATTTTTAAACTTGCTTAATTTCTTAATTCACGTGTTATTTAATTACGCTTTTGGTTTTAGTAACCTTATATCATGACTCGTATTGGCAACTAATTCCAATAAATATTATACTTATCAGGCTATTCGTTTTTTAGCCATGTTGAATTTAGTTCGTTTGGTCCACGGCAGGCGTCGCTTATCCGCGCGATCTTCACGAGACTTGTACGAGACTTCAAAACTTGAAGTGTCAGCCAGGTGTCAGTGCCGCCATTTTGAAAACTGTTTTCCAAATGAAATATTGCACAAAAACAAGTTTAAATGACGATTACTACCTACTTTTTTCAAACTTTCCTGATTGCTATCAAAACAAACAAAACTTCCGGCTTGATTGCATCAGCATTCGAAAGAGGGCGCGCGCGTCTTTTGACAACGTTGGCAGATGTTGGTCACTTTGATTTCCGCTGTACGTTTTACTTTCGTCCTACGATGTCTCGCACAGGTCTCAACGAATCTTGTTTACAGCCGTTGCTTTGACAGATGGACTGATATATTACATAGCATATTTCAAACACTCATAACTTGCTATAGCAGTGACAAAATAGCGATCAAAAATGCATTCCTATATTTAATAAAATGAAATAAATAGAATTTTGATAATAAAAAATTTGCCTTCAGTTCTCCTTTAATTTGAGGGGATTCCCGAACAAATAATGTGCATGAAATCTGTCGCTTTGTGCAGTCAAGCAGACACAGGAAGGCCGTGTGCACATGCGCAGGTTTACCTTCCTCTTCTTCTTTTGGGTTTTACAGCAGCTGGCATCCACAGTGTTGCATTACTGCCATCTACAGGTTTACCTTGACCGTGCGCTGACAGTTCCATCATTCTGTCGCTAAACAAACAGCTGATCACACCAAGGTGCTCACTGACCGCCGATATTTATTAGTTTGATCCTGCGTTTCCTTAGCCTGGGAAATCCCATGCTGCTTTGCACAATCGTTCCGATCTGAAAAGACAGCATGGAAACTATGGTCTAAAGGCTCGCCTGAGTTAGGGAGCCAATCAGAGAGTGGGGAGGGGTGGAAAGACGGTGACGCGTACTACTCGACAAACGGAAGCTTGTAGTTTATTTGGGACTGTTTACGGATCACATTTAACATGGCGGCGAGCGATACGAACCAAACTTTCGATCAAGCTTTAGACACTGTTCTGAATAGTTTAGAGCGAAAGTTTGTTTTAAAAAAAGAACGGCGTTTGGCGTTTCAGTCTTTCTTCGCCTCTTCGTCTTCTTCGTCGCTCTAACTATGTCACCGGGTACAACTGCCATGATTGGCCATGGGCTACGTATACGCCAAATGATAGACATTCGCAACGTCCAGTAAACGGCCGTTGACAATTGTAAACCACACCTCCCCTACGAGAAATTCAATAGGCGGATTCCAGACCATATTTCACTTGTGATATGGTCTGGTGTTAACCAGACTAGCATTTCCTTTCCTTAGCAACATAACGTCTTTTCTTCTCGCTTTCCGTTACTGTAGTCAGTCTTTCACGTTTCATTCACCTCCTCCATTTTTCTCTCCTGTTTCAAATTTGTATCCCACAATGCCTTGTGCGAATGGGGAAAGCCCACCAAGTGATACATGATGTAGTATCTTTTGTAGCAGGAAAAAATAGCAGAGAATTTAGGACCACATGGCCCTAAATTCATTAATTGTTCTATTTTTTTTTTTTAATGAATAAAAATGGAAGTTTGTGATTCGAACTCAGTAGCTTTCGGTTCACTAAACGAAAATAATTTGGTGTCGGGGAAAATTCTTTTTATGACCTAAACCTGAAAAATCTGAAAGGCAGGCTACCTTTAAAGTAATAACGGATGTCGCTTCTCTTTACTTAGTTGAGTGGTTCTTGACATATGTTTGGATTACTACAGTGGTGTTGTTGAATAGGGCTTTTTATTATTTGTATTATTGTTATTTACTGTTTACTGTTTGATCTCAAACACATTAAGAAGGCAAGAAACTCGTCTACTAATTACCTTTTGATGAGGCACCTTTGTTAATTGAAAAGCATTCCAAGTTACTACCTCATGAAGCTGGTTAAGATAATGCCAGTTGTGTGCAAAGCATCATCAAGGTAAACGCTGGATACGCTGAAGAATCTAAAATATCATTCATAATTAGGGTTTTTTCAACACTTTTTTGTTTACCGCATATTTCTGTATATGTTCCAGATGTTATTTCAGAGTTTTGATCTCTTCAGTATTGTTCTACAATGTAGAAAGTAGTCACAAAACAGTACAGAAAAACCTATAAATGAGTAGGTGTCCAAACATACTGTATGTGTGTGTGTATATATATATATATATATATATATATATATATATATATATATATATATACACACACACACACACACACACACACACACACACACACATACAGAGCTTGATATTAACTTTTAAGGTTAATTTCCACTTGCCCCCGATTTTGCAAGCACTACTTTTTTTCTTTTCTTTTTTTTAAGGAAAACAATAGAATAGTTGTGAATTGCAACATAAAATGAAGATCACACGTTGAGTTGAAGTTTGGTTATTGATTAAGTTTATTATTAAGTTTGGTTATTGGTTACTTTTTACTTTTATTTGTAATGGACAATAAAAATTTTTTCCAGAATATTCTTTCCTGACTTAGTCGATTTATTTCCATTTCACATGCATGCAGCTGTTGTAAATTTCAGTGTGTGTGTGTGTGTGTGTGTAGAACTCTCTCTGACTGTAGGTTTCTTACTCGGTAATGTAGAAATCATAAAATAGAAATCTATAAGAAAGTTTGTATGAAGAAAACAATAGGGTGCCAATACTTTTGAACAGTATTGTGTTGAGAATATTTATTTATCTTTTTTTGTTATATCATCCACGTCTAGGTTTAAAGAAAAAAAAAAGCCCGCGCTGCGTCATGACAAACAGGATAAAGGATAATGTTTGAGTTTAAAATTATTGTTTAGTGTGTAGGCTGTGGGAGTTTTTATACAGACCTGGTAACCTGTAACTGAATCAGTGCAGCTGGTCCGTCATGACGCAGTGGGGTTCTTTATTTATATATATATATATATATATATATATATATATATATATATATATATATATATATATATATATATATATATATATATATATATATATATATATATATATATATATATATAAAACCTAGAGGTGGATGATATAACAAAAAGAAAACAAATGATATATAAATATTTTGCACAGGACTGTGTTCCTCTGATAACATGAACAAAGCTCCAGCTCTCTCTGCTCTTAATCATTCTGTTCTTTCAGGATTTATCGCTCATGTCGCTCTTTGTTGAGTTTTTTATGCCTGAGTTGTTTGAAACCAATTTGGGTTTTCTGTGTCGAATAAGGAAGCGGCTTCACCTGTAAGAAAGTCAAACACTTTCATGAAGGAGCTGACTCAAATGCGAGCAGAAAAAAAATAAAATGAGATTCTTAAGCAAACTCTTCCATCCTCATTTCCGACTTTCTGTTTTTGTAAAATACATTTTAAATACAATCGTGAATTTCTCTGGAGTTTTCAGGCTGAGCTCCTCTTGTCGTATTCTTTAACCACTCATTTCCTCATTGTTCTTGAAGCATTTGCTTCTATTTGTTAACATTTTTCTTGATAGCGAGGAGATGGTAATGCTTTTTATCTATTTCTCTGTTTGAACAAGCATAAACAGCACAAAAATGAACCATACTGAAGACAGATTAAGCCTTGCTTGCATGAAAGACGGTGTCTGTCTGACCCCAGCTGTAATTATCACATGATGCGTGATGTCATGCACAAGGGGTCAATAAACAGTACACGTACCATACTACAACAGCGGGGGGATATAAAATAACTTGCAAAGCAGTAAATGAAACCGAGACTAAGAAAACAGCCAAGACATAATGGTGGCTACGTAGCGAGGGACGCTTTTAGGAACTGAAATAAAATATCAAAAAGCTTCATTTTTGTGGTGCTAGTTTGTAATATATGCTCATTCCAACTTGCCCGGTTGGGCATGTCGGGGACATATCCCACTTGCCCAAATGAATGTTTCACTTTCCCAGGGCAATCGGGCAGTCCTTAATGTCGAGCCCTGATATATAAATGCATATTTATCATTAAAACATCCATAAATGATTTTAAAAGTTTAAACCAAAATGAAGGAAAAACACAACCTTCTCAACCGGATAAACACCTCCTACAGCCTGCGCTACTCCCAAACACTGTGCGATTAGATAAATAAAAAATAAAGATACAGCCAAGATAAACAGGCAGCACTTCACTGAGCTCGTAGCAAAGAAAGTTTCAAATACTATTTCAGCAATATGGACTTCGTAGAAGTTTGAAAAGTCAGATGAACAAGTTTATGTAAAATATAATAATAAGAATGCTGCATTATTATAATCCAGCCTAAGCAGTAATTCACCAGTCGGAATTGCGTGATTATTGACCTCTGCAAGTTTGATCGATGAAGTGGGAAAACAGACGGCCCCGTGTTCATATTTTGTTAGCAACGAGCTAAGCAGCTGACTTGGAAAAGAGATATACATTTTCTTTCTCAAACAGTGAACTGTACAACCAGTGTTCTAGATTTAACAAACAAATATGTCTATGTTGATTTAATCTAGAGCTAATGCATGCATATACAGTATAATGCATTTAAGAAGCGTAAGAAGTTTTACTTTGTTTCTGATGCTGTGGGCAGCCATGTTGATTTGACGTCACTCTGTAAACGGAAGGAACTCGGATTTGAGAAGAAGAACACGAACTGACTTTAGTCTTGGTGGCAGTTCATGTCATGAAAAACACGGTCCACATTTACTCTGAGAAAGAATGAAGGGTTCACCAAGTTGTGCAAAAATATTAACAGTACCATCTCTAGTAAATAGTACAAGCAATGTTTTTTCATACATTTTTAAAATATTTCTTATTCTAAAGAACCAGGGGCGGCACGGTGGTGTAGTGGTTAGCGCTGTCGCCTCACAGCAAGAAGGTCCTGGGTTCGAGCCCCGGGGCCGGCGAGGGCCTTTCTGTGCGGAGTTTGCATGTTCTCCCCGTGTCCGCGTGGGTTTCCTCCGGGTGCTCCGGTTTCCCCCACAGTCCAAAGACATGCAGGTTAGGTTAACTGGTGACTCTAAATTGAGCGTAGGTGTGAATGTGAGTGTGAATGGTTGTCTGTGTCTATGTGTCAGCCCTGTGATGACCTGGCGACTTGTCCAGGGTGTACCCCGCCTTTCGCCCGTAGTCAGCTGGGATAGGCTCCAGCTTGCCTGCGACCCTGTAGAAGGATAAAGCGGCTAGAGATAATGTGATGTGATGTGTGAAGAACCAGTGTTTGCACTATTTGCTACTGATGGTGCTGTTACTATTTTTTGCACATCTACATTTTCCAAAGTGCAAATTATGCAATTTATTGATGATTGCATTATGTAAGAACAAAAAAAATCATAATCAAGAATCGTTCATAAAGTTGAAAACAATCAAGGGTTTTTTTTTTCTTTTTTTTCCCAGCTTAGCCCTAGCTTGTTTACACAACACTTATTCATGAGTTCATCCTTGCTTGTGGAGCAGCATTTTAAAGAAATTGTCCTCAGTGTGTAATGAAGGTCAGACTTGGGGTTATGCGTGGGGTTCCAAGTTTTATGTGTTATGCTTATTAATATTTACATATTAAAAGAGATTAAAAGTGTTTGTTCATATGAGACTTGCCACATCACCTGAAGTTAATAATGTGATGTGTATTGGGAAAAAGGAAGTAGTTTGAAGATCACACACACAACTTCTGTGTGGTGCATACTGATATGCTCGGTTGACCCATGAACATCTGTACCATCTTCTATAGTCTTATTTTCAGTCTGTGAGATGAATGCATGTGTCTCTGAACCATCACTTTCACCGGTCCACTTCCTTATCCTCCCCTTATGTGTGCTTTTTTTTCGGTAGTCTGTTTCCTGAGATCTAAATAACTGAAATATCATACTGCACCCCCACCTACCTTCCTGCAAGTGACCGCTTCACATCTGCAAGCCTGTCTTAAAGGAGGGAGGGACGTTTCTCCTGCCTGTGAGACAGGAACAGTCTTTCTGGACTGCAGTAGAATGGTGTTGAATAGACAGAGAGGAAAAGAAAGAGCTGGTGGTTCACTCATGTCACTAATCACTTTGAATAGAATTTTTTTTAAATGCTAAAGGTGTGTTTAATTTTTTCCTGTTTTCTAATTTCTGTATTGCCGTGGTCTGTTTTGCTTCCCTCGTCTCCCCACAGGAGATGGGCTTTGATGAGGCTGTTAGAGGAAGCTGGGTTGCGTGTGCGAGGCGTTCCCCACGCGTCATTGTCTGTTCACACCCTGAAAACTATGCATCATCCAGCTTGTGTGTGTGTGTGTGTGTGTGTGTGTGTGTGTGTGTGTGTGTTTGTGCACACACATGTGTACGCATATGACAAGCTGCTCAGCTGACATTGGGATTGACCTGCGGGTGTGCATGTGCGAGAGCTTAGAGCACTCAGGAGGGGGTGTGTGAAGTAGAGGTTATGTGTGTGTGTGTGTGTGTGTGTGTGTGCGCACCGTTTTGATTGTGCATATGGCAGAAGCAGTTGTGTTTGAGAAAGGGAAGGGTGATTCGGGTGCGTGTGTGGGGGGGTGTCTATTCTGAACACAAAGCAAAGAGAGATCCCCCCCCCCAAGCCAAAGTCTCCCAGCATGACTTCCTGGGTGACGGGATCTCACACGTTCACGCAGTGATTTTATTAAGCATTGATATGCTAATGAGGGGCAAAGGAGGAGCAGATTCTCACATAAACTTGATCTGGCCATGAATAGCGGCCTGTACGGCCTGACCCCTGACCACCCGGGCCCTAGTGCTGAGGAGAAATGAAAAGCAAGCACATTCCATGGCTTCTCTCTCTGACACACATACATACACTCTCTCTCTCTTTCTCTCTCTCTCTCTCGATGACGATGAGGCATTCTCAAAGACTGACCAACAGCCATCACTTCATTTCACTGTTATTCCTCTAACCTTCTTTTTCCTTCCTCGTTCTTCATTTGATTATTTTTTTCCTGCTATTTATCCTTTTGTGGCCTGAAGGATCACACAGAAATTTCTCCATGCATTTAATTCACATTTTAAATGTGTTTTAATATGGATATTTCCATGTGCTCCAGTTCCCCTTTTTTCCTAAACCATAAGAAACAAACGGTAATTAAGTAGGCTTCATGTAACACAGTATAACATTATAATTTTCTCCCATTCTCTCAATTTCTCCTTATTCTTTTTCTGTTGATTTTCTGCTCCCTGAAACAAATTATCTCTGCATTGTGTAAGTGTGAGATTTTAATAGTAATTCCATTATCTGTAATTTAGATGCACAAGATTAAAAAAAAAAAACACTGACAGTTTATGAATAGTTGAGCCCCTGGGATAAAAGAAACACGTCAGCCGGGTCCTAAGTTTTGTTTTGTTTTTTTTGTCTGTCATGCATGCCTCCTTCATAATCTCGCCTCAGGGTGCTAGGTTCCTGCCGGCCCAATTGCACGGCTTGCACCAAATAAGATTTGTCCTGCTGGATATAGATTATTATCAATGCCCTGCCACATTACATTATACTTTATGATTGTGTTAATCAGTGTCACAACAAACTAGTGTTTTAGTTTTTTAATAAACTACTTGAATTAACTGCTTATGTTTAGAACCTGCTTTCTTAATCTTGACGAAACTTATTCTTCATGTCTTTGCTGATTTAATTTCTCAGTATGTCTACTCATTGTCATTTTTAAACATGAGTTCAAGCAGATATAAATTTAATATGAAGAGGTTTATTTAAAAAAAACTACTGTTTTTGTCAAGTTTAAATAAGTTAAATTAAATAAATGTTAAATATCAACATTACATTGCAGGTTTATTGATATTTTATTTTTCTTTAACGTCTTACTTGATGTACCATGCGATGAGTGACAGTAATATTGTGGTCTATTAGCCAGAATGAGGTAAATGGGTTTTGCCTTTCAGTCATTTCAAATGAGGACACTCTGTTGTTTCTCCATTAGCCTCATTTAAAAGAGAAACATTGCAACAGAAAGGCAGATGGGACGCTCGTTTACTCACTCGTTTATGAACCTGAGTGTCTTTGGGAATGTTTTGTTCCTTTATAAACAGTAGAGCCTTTGTGTTCAGAGTATTTTTTTTTTCTTCCAGTCCCCACACGCGTACGTGCGCACACATACACACACACACACACACACACACACACGATGAAGCACACACGTTGAATACAAATCAAAGTCTGGAAACAACATGAGGTTTAAAAATAAAAAAAGTAAATAAATAGTATATTGAGTAACGAACAAAAAGATCTGACTCAATGTCTAGTCAACTAACCTTTACATTTAAAAATCAACTTTATTGCAGCTCTGGTCATACACACCGAATTTATAGATTCTGACATTTCTATAGGCTTTAAAGTCGGGGGGGGGACAAAAAACCTTGGTCAGTATCAAAGAAAAATAAATTTATATATTTAGTTTACAGATTATATGGTATAAATGTCTGAATAGTCAAGCAACTGATTTTTAAGTTTACATTTTACTTATTATAGTATTTTAGAATGAAATTGTCACTTGCAAAAAAGTTAGTTACTAACAGACCAAAAGACATGACTAAATGTCTACAGATTAATAAAACTGATCCTTAATTCAATTTACATTAAAAAAAACTTAATTGCAGCTCTGATTATACGTGGGTGAGTCAAATAAAAATGATATAAACGTGTAGTCACAAAAGTAAAAATGTAAAAGCTAATTTTACTGCTACCTTCAGCCTGAAACACTTTTGTGACACCTGTTCTTACATTCTGGTGCTTCTGTAGATTCGATTAACTGAATCACGTGTTAAATTATTAAAAAATAAACAACAGTTGGAAAATATCAAGGACCATTACCATCAAAGAATGTGAAGACTTTTATATGTAATAAAAATCTTTGAAACGAGCAAAAAAAAAAAGTTAATTGCATTGTATGTTACCTAAAATAGACCAGATGACATGACTAAATCTGTCCTTTCATAAACTGAGAAACTGATTCTTAGTTCAGTTAACATTTAAAACCCAACTTTCTTAGATTCTTACACTAATTTAGGCTCAGTTAAATTAGTAACAGTAGTCAATACCATGGATTGTTACTACCAAAGAATATGAAGATGTTTTAATACATTTGAATGAAAGTGCATCTTTGGGACTGACAGTAAAAGAATGAAATATGTTTAACAGACTAAATGGTTGCATATTTGTATGCTTAATAAACTTAATTCAGTTTACATTAAAAAAAACTTACATTCTTATTTGTATTTCAGCTCAATTAACTGTTAAACTATTATTCATTAATAATAAAAAAAAAGAGCAGTAAGACCCTTATCGTTGAGTCTAACAAAAAACAAACAGGAATTCATAGTGTTAAAAAATGACCTTTAATTCAATTTACATTTAAAAAAACATCTTTTGCAACTCTGATCATATGCACACCTGATTCTTACTTCCTCACAGTGTGATTAAGCAAATAGCGTGCATTAAATTGGTATAAATTCATAACAATTGGACAATATCAAGGACTTTGATCATGAAAGAACGTGAAGGTGTTTTATATCCACTAATGTAATTTCAAAATCATATTGATGCTTCAGAGAGTCACTGCTACATCCATATTCTTGGTGTGTAACAGGATGCGTTTAGTCATTGGGTTGGAATGACTTTTTTTTTATTATTAATTTGTTTTACGTCTTGCTCATCATAATTTAACCTGAATGAACTTAAACATCGGTGTGGATTAACATATGAAAGTGGCACCGTCGGATCCCGCGCTCCTCTCTTAACCCATAATAACGTTCCTTTCCTCTAAACAAGGCCGTTTCCAGCTGTTTATTTTGTTACCATTTGAACCGTCACGAATGACAATAGCCCATTAGTCAGCTACGTACTAGGTAAGTGAGGTAATGTTGACATTAGAGCTCGCGTAATGGCGGGACTCATGTTGTAATGTGTGTGTCTCTGTGGGTGCTTCATACACATGAATGCGTGTGGGATGTGCTGAGGGAAAAGAGGGAGGGCGATTCCAAGTGACACCGTTATTATGGATCCACGATCCATCGCTGGAGGGGAGGGCAGTGTTCACCCGAGTGAATATGACACCTTGAGTAGTGCCTCTGGACATTATAAACCCTAGGGGAGGACTCGCATTCATATATTTTTGCCTCTTATTAGTAATGGCATCCTCCGGTGCTCTAGCAGGTCTGTTTATCCTTGAGGATTTAATGTCTGTCTGTCTGTCTGCTCGAGACTGGGGATGTGTGCCAGGATGCTGTAGACATTTTGTCCACACAACACTAGAGCAGTGTGATAAAATCATAAGCGTGAGACATTTAATATATCAAGGTATCAGCTTTGCAATTTCAGTTTGTTCCTGATTCAACTGGATTGGTTTTGTTTTGATTTATTTATTTATTTATTAATTAGCTGAGCATCCTTGATGTAGTTCCCTTTGGTCACGTAGTTTTTATTAATGAACTTAATTTGAATCAACTTCATAACAATACATGGAAACTTGTTTTCTCTCATGTTTTCCTCCTTATGAACTCGTCAATTCTGTTTTTAAAATAAAAATGACAATCATATAGCACAAGCATATAGCTGTGTGTGTGTAATTATTTATAATAAATTTATTTGTCTTGATATATGTCCATCTTTATCATCACACACAGTTATCAGGCTACGCACAATGATGAATATACTGTAACTTCATTTAAAAATAAACATAATAAAAATAATAATAATAGATAAAAATCCAAAGCTGTCATTCAGTGAAGAGATGGATCTTTGTGGAATATTAGGTTGTATGTATGACAGCAAGATTTTTCATAATCAAACTAATGAATTTGGTTTATGGTAAAGACTTTAATGTCAGATTTTTTCATTTGCATGTCGATTTTCTTTTAATTTGAATTCTATAGACTAGTTTGTGTCTGAGTTACAGTAATGCATTAGGAACATTTTAGGGTTGTTGTTTTTTTTAAACTTGGTTATTTAAAAAAAAAAAAGGAAATACTGACATTTTGGCTTTTGAGATTGCTTGTGGTCATTCAGACTTCCTCTAATTACCATAATGTAATGAATAATCCACTTGTAATATCAGGATGTCATCCAGCTCTATGATTTATTAATTGTGGCTCATTATGATTTGGTGGAAGACCTTCGATCTACATTTTTAACACGTCTACCTGCATCTAATGACAAGCATACTGCTGTGTCGCAGGGCGGCCTTGAATATTTTTAGAGCCCAGACTAGTTTTGATTTATTCTGCGGTCATTCAGGCCTTCCTCTAATGGAGCTAATGTGATGGATGTGTGGAAACTTGAGTTAATGTGTTTAGCTGTGGCTGACAACCTCCATGTTTCTAAAGTGCACCAGTGATGCAGGGCACACAGGAACGGCTTAGGCATGGAGCTTCCATGCTCTCTGACTACTTTCTCTGATTTTGTTCCGGCTTTAAAAGTGTGCTGGTCTTCATTTGTTCCTCTCTTATTCTTCACAAACTAGCTGATGATTTTGTCCTTTAAAAAAACAGACATGCTTTTTTTTCCTGTGGTGCTAATACTTTGTACTCATAAAACGAGCAAGAAAAAAGAAAACACCATCGTTTTATATCCACTTTAATATCTGAAAATGGCTATATTTTCTCTGCACTCTGTCTTATTTGTGAAAATGTGAGAAAAGATACATCACTGGGTTGATAAATGTGTGGATAGAAAAAGAAAAAAAGACAAATATTCATGTAGTATGGAGCATTTGTGGTGTTTGATGTTTGTTTATTTATTTATTTCTCTATCTGGATATAGAAGTGGCATTTTCATGACAATTGGAGAAATGTATAAAATCAGACTGATATTTTAATAGTTATTTTTTATTGAAGTTGAAATAAAAAAAAAATAGGACTTGATAAGGACCAGTGGACCACTGCTGAAAATTAGGCAAAGAATTGCGTATATGTATATTTAGAATTTTATTTAACCTTATTTTGCTTTGTTCATTTTCATTTCATTTTGATTTTAAATATTGGTGGTAAACAGATCACCGTCTCTGTTTGTCTTTGAAGTCATACATTCATACAGCATATATACATAAATAGCATTTTGGTTCATTACCCCAGCAGCCTTGCAGATAAAGGATTATGTAGTTATAAAACCTTTCTGACATTAATTTTAGCGAGTGTAATGATGCAAATTTTAATGTATTTTGCAGCTAAAAATCTGAACAACAAATCCCATTTTATAATTGTATTCTCACTCTGCTGTGCTGCCGATGAGGTCTGAAATCCTCCCCATCTTTTACGACTACAGTTTTACTTCGTTATGCATCAAAGTCGAGCAGCTTAAAGACCATTGCTCTGCTCATTTTCTGCTTCCTGGGAACAATAACATTGTCTTCTCACTTCACTGCTCCTTTTCCTTCCCGTGCCTTTGAATTTGCTCACTTTCAGCCAGGGGTTTTGTCCTCCCTCCTCCTCCTCCTCGTTCTCCTCCTCCTACCGTGCTCCATGGTAATGTGTCAGATGGAGTGCGGAGACGCCTCCAACAAAACACTCTTTATATGTTTTAAATGTAGTGTGGATGTTACGGTCAGGATTTCCCTACTCTTCATTTAAAACTTTTTTTTTTAACAACTTCACCTGAATGGTAATGTTGCTTGAAAAATATCATGAACATGTTGAGTAAAGAATGTTGAAAAATACATTTTAAAAACATTTAAGTCATGTTAATGCTGTAGGATAAAGAAGTGTTGGAATTAAATGGATAATACAAATTTAACTAAAATACTCTGGAGTAACTTTACGTTATAGGCTTTAAGAGTGCAGATTAATCTACAATTTTAAAATAGTTTTAATATCTAAAACTTTGTGTGTGGGGGGGGGAGGGAGATGAGGCACTTGATATTTAAAGTAGGAGTGTCCCTGAAGACACAGTGAATGTGATGTCAGATGTTTAGCTTTCACTGATTTTTTTTTTATTTTTAAAAAAAATATAATTATTTTATTTATTTTTTTTAATTAAAATGTTCGGAATTATTTCAAACAATTAAAAAAGCAACAAAATTACAGAAGTCACATTTTAAAATCTCGTGCACACTTTTATGCACTTATTTATTATACTTTACCCTTTATCCTTATATTCTATGCTGATTAAAAAAAATTTTATTTATTATAATTTGATTGTTTTTTTTCTCTAAATATGATACAAAGGATGTTAGAACATGAATATGAGCAATACAGTCTATTGATGAAAAGTCATATTTTGATGTATAATTTTAATTAATGTTGAATAACCTCAGATGTATTCAGTAATGTGGTTATTTTCAAAACAGTGATTATTAATAACAGTAATGAAATTTTCCGTAGTGAGTAAGTGAATCAAAAGGTAACGAGCAACAGTAATTGAATACATACTTGTGTTTTAAAATAAAAATAAATTGATTGTCACAAGAAATCTTCAGCAATCATATAAAAAAAACTTTATGTAATTAATTAAATGGGGAATAGGAATAGGAGCAGGCCACTTGGCCGGTCCTTACCGGAGAAGGAGGAGGAGGAGGAGAAGGGAGGAAAAAAATGCTTGCTAAGCTATCTGTTTCACACATGCACCGACAGAAGGTTCGATATTCATTCGATCGATGAATGAAAAAGCACAATGGCGAAATCAGACAGGGCTCCTTTTCAAATCGGCGTCTCTGACATCCCGCAGTCTCACGCCTGCAGCCGGAGAGCAAGGGTTACATCAAGGCTGCTCCCTGGACCGTGCAAACGAAGTCTAGACCAATGACCTGCTCAATGACTGCCCCTATTGAAGAGCAGACAAGTTCGCTTGGGGATGAAGAGAAATCGAGCCGGGACTCGCTTTTTGAATCGGGGTGCAGCCCCGTGGCCACTGGGAGGTAAGAGGAGGCATCTGCTTCCATGGTTACGGGCCAGGGCTTGGAGACCTCGCTATTGAGGAGCCTCTGGTTCTCATGCTCCTGCCGAGGCAATGTCACGCATTTTAAGCGGATGAGGACGGTCCAGGACAGACTCCGCAAACAGCATGGCAGCTTTTTGAGAGCAAAACAAAAATGATAGCACATGGCAGTTTTGGAGGGGGGAAAAAGAGGGAGGAGGTACAGAGTAGATGTAGAGTGTGTCACATGATCTCGGTGATACCAGTTTCTTATTTTAGAAGAAGATATTATCCATGGAGGGAGATTTGTCCGTCTCTGAGTGTTTTGTTTTGGGGGTGGTTTTTTTTGTTTGTTTGTTTGTTTTTGTTTGCCCCTGTTTGGGATGACATAGATTGTTTTGATGGCATCTCTTTTATTTTTTTTTATTTATTTTGAAAGATGAATAGCAAATGAAAGCACAATAATTATACTGAATGTTTGTTTTATAGTGTGTCATCCTATTTATAACTTATTTTAATTTTCTCATCATATTTAGGTAGTTTAAAAATACTGTCACTTTTTATTAAATTGTTTGTTGACATTTTATATTTCAAGTCTTTCTTAAAAAAATGAAGGAAGATCAAACACATTTAATGGCTGGCTTCTCGTGGCTTGTGGACAGTGTGCGTTTAAGGTTCGGGGGGTTGTGACTGTGGGGGAAGTGTTGGAACGTTGAATTTGGTCATGCAGCTGACGCTTGCCCTCCCAGAGTGAAATCAGAGCAGACAGATGGCCGTCTTCTAGGAAGGGCTCAGGGCAGCGGATTTTCTCTCGGATCGTGGGAAAGTCTTCGGCTGAGTTCACCTGCTTGCCGAGCTGCAGCAGGATTAATACGGAGCTGAAATGAACCTCGGTGCAGTGCACAAAGAGGAAAAGAGCGACAACACAGAGCAGATCTCAGGACATTACTCGCATTGAGCTCATGTGGCCGGAATGGTGGGTTTTTGAATGTGGAGCTTAAAAACAGGAGAACAGGGCAGGCAATGGTTTCAGCCATTTTTGGATTTGTCTTGATTATATTCTTCACTGTTTGCTTGTCCTTGAGCATTTGGCAAGATCTCTTTTTCCCATAGTTTCACATGGCTTCATTTTCTTGAACTCCAGTGTAAAAGAATATACAGTTAAATATTTTAGATTTAGTTACTTTAAATGTTTCGACTTCATGTTCATTTTAAAAATGTAATTAACCTCAATCCAACAACCAGCAATGTTTTATACAAGTTATATATTTAAAACATATATATATATGTATGGTTTTGTTTTTGTATTATTTTTACCCCACACAAAATGACTCCACTGAAGCACCAGCACTATGAAGGACTGTGTTGCATTATGAGACGTAATAAATTTAAATAAATAAATAAACAAACAAACAAATAAAGTCCTGAAACTCCTTTCTTTTCTTTCTGAAGCCTGCACAGAATTACCTGTGGACTGGACAGCCACAAACGCACTACTCCAATTTTGTAGAAGACCAAAATTCTCCAAGAGAACGGATGCTTGAAAATAAATAACAGAAGACTTCCTTTTTTATGATTCAAAGACACTTTTTATTCTCCTTATTTCTTTCCTAAGTTATTCTTTCTAAAACCCCAGATGATGGAAACACAGAAATACAAACTGATTTTACAGTAAATTAATTTCAGATTAATTAAATAAAAGTTTTTGAAATGAATATAAATATGCCTACTGAGTCAATTTAAAAAGCTTTTTTTTAATCTTTAAAATAATTAACGACCCACATTGTATTTCATTATAGTGACGTTTTTGTCCTGATATGAGCTCATGATGTATTCACACTCGGGTTATCATCTACATGCTAAACAGAAATATGATTAAAAGGAAAGTGTGGATTAATATTTAATCATCAAAACATTTAAAATATTTAAAAACATGAGTAAATCCGGCTAAGTGTAAGTGATAACTGCAGCCGTGCACGTCCCCAGTGGCAGTGTCATTAGGTGTTTGTTGTGGTCCTGGGTAATGGGGCTGAAAAAGGCATCTGTTGAATTCGCCGTGTGTCATCTGACTTTGGCGTCTTTCAGTGAAGAGGCTGTAAAACAGGAGCTCATAGACTGTAGCGAGGTGCTTTTGGCTCTACTCTTTCGTTTGTTTTTTGTTTTTTTCTTATGTGAAAAGACGATACTGGCAAGGGATCAGGAATTTGTGCCAAAAGGGATTTAAGGTGAGGACAGAGAGGACTTTGTTAGCGGAATCACGAGAGGAAACTTGTCTTTATGTGCTCTGTCAGAGTCCCTCATGTCTCATAAACTATCTGAAAAGCAGAGGCGTTCGTCTAATCTCTGTTTGAGAGTGCCACTGGTTAGAGTCAAGAGCACTCCAACGGGGCCACAAGATCAAACACAAACATTTCGCCTGCCTATACAATGGTGTTTAATGATATAGTGCTTGACTTGCTGTGTGAATCTGATGTATTTCAGGAATGTTCACAAAGCGTCCCAGAGTTGTGCTTGGAAGCCGGCTATGATATTGCTACGGTATGAAATTTAAACCCGTGTTTAAACCACCGGATATGTTTGCAAAATTAATTCAGTAATTTTATCGTTTCTTAAAAATACAGCATTCTTGTCGTAAAAATGTCTTTTCTCATAATTCTAGTTTCATTGGGTCAGTTAGCCAAAGGTCTCTGTTTAGATAGGCGTCTGTTTGGCAGCTAGGAGGGGTTGAGGTCTGCACCACCTTCGGGATCGGCTCCAGTCGCCGGAGACGGAGGTCTAGTTTGGACCAGGATCAGGACAAGGGACTAATTGGGTTACTGGGCCTCATTAGCCCTCGGCTTGTCCGTTCTTACATAAATATACGCAGAAACTATTCGAGTCGTGGCTTTGCTAACCTGTTCACGTCATGGGTTATTTTTAAAATGCTAATTTGCCATCGGTCTCAAGGCCAGCCATCATTCATCATCGAGGACAGGAGTGCAGTAATTACACCAGTGTCATGTTTACCTTGCATAGGGTGTAGAGTCGTTCCCATAATGACTGGTCACTGCCAGCTGTTCAAGTCGAATGCTATTTGACAATTATTAAAGCTAAAATTCTGTGTTTGTTACTGGATTATCGAGAGGTTGATTCAACATAAAGTTAGTTCTTGGCAGGAAATGTTACGTTTTCCAAAGCACGTTCATAACGTGTAGATACAAATGCCATGCAGCTGTCTGATTGTGTGTCACAATAAACAAGGCTTCCCAGATTGAGTTCAGTTCTGAAAACATGGTCAATAGTGTTTATCTTCAAAGCTGCACAAGAAGAGAATTCCAGCATGGTTTTACAATTGTAAATGTATACATTTTGCACGCAGTCTAAGTCGTGCTAAAAGTGTTGAATGGTTATCAGAGGTCAAGTTTCAAGTTAAAGAAAAAAACAAATAAAACGGTGCTCTGAAAAATCTTGTTTGGAATTGGGTAGTAAACTGTAATACACTGAAAGGTTTTGGGAAGTTCCTCTTGCTACTCATAGCTAGTTTGAGAAGTAGAATAATGTCACTTGACATTACATACTTCACCTTTAATGTTTTGTTTAGGAGCATGCTGTAAGAATAATACAAATCCAAGGAAACAACCGGGGAGGATCAGTTGCAGTGGTGTGTAACCCATTTAAGGTCTTTGTTCCAAACAAAGTGGCCCCCCAGGGTACATGACACTTGTCTCAGTGGTCTCTTATGTGGGATTTAATGGGTTAACACCAAACAAAAGACACTGAGAACATGTAACACAGCAGGGGGAACCCAGTGGTAACGCCATACAGCCATGATTTTTAAACCAGTCAGTTCCTGTTTAGTTTGCTTACGGTACAGGGCTTTGGTGAGCGAACCACATGTTGGAGCAAAATATGCTAGACCAACATCAAGTTATGATTACACCCTAATATGAGACGAAAGGATAATGAAAAACAAACATTTTCATTGCGATCTTGAGAACATACCATAAAAAAATGAATTTTGTCGTTTGGCAGTTTGAACACTTCCACACAACGTAATAATATCACTGCTTATACTCTATTTCTGTGGTATTTATAAATAGAGGCAAATAGCAAACCCTTTGGACCGATTCTGCTCATATTTTCCTGTACGTGACTCAGATACTAACTTTATCCAAATATCCAGAATCCGTGACACAGTGGTGTGTATGCATCACAATTTACCAGAACTACATACAGCAAGGGTGTAATTTGAGTAAATCTGATGGTAGGTTGAAGTGTTATTGTGAATCATTTGTGCATTTTCATCAACAACCAACAATGTCATGCATAAGATTTTCTCACTGTTGCTCTGTGATCAACAGTGTCCTTTCACCTGGGTTTTTGTCTTTATAAAACACTAATTTGCGCATATAATAGCTACCTAGACTGTTTACACGTTTCTCAGGCTGAGAGAAGGTCATTGTTTTCCTGTTCTATAAATGCAAAGCAATTTTGGTTCTGCAAATTTCCTACATAGCACAGAGGAGAATTATAATTACGCCTTTGTGTATCATTCCTGCTGTGGTTCTCTGAGCATTTTGCTGAGTTGACAACATCTCAGGCGGTGGAAAATGCCAAAGGTTTTTTTTTTTTCATAATAAATTCTGTTCGTCGTTGCAGTAGAGGGATGCGGTTTAGGCATGAGGAATTTAAATTAGGATACTTAAATGGACAGTGGAAAGAAGCAGGCCATGAAGTAGATGTAAATAGCATAAATAGTCTGTGGGTTGTGTGTTTATATGACCCGGTCTTTATGAAGCTCATAATTGTTTGTAGCTTACATTTCAAGGCATATTTCACTCACATCACCTGGCGCTGAGCGTTAAAATGGCTGATGTAAGATGTAACACACAAAAACTACTTGTTTTATATAGAAACTTGAGTGTCAGTATCTTCACTAGTTCATGAATTATGTTTATTGAATACCTTTATTTAATTACAGCTGCATTTTGAATTTTCTTTTCAATTGTCTGACGATTGTAATGACAAGATGGTATCATACTGAGGATTACTTTACGCAGTATGATGAATGTTTTCTTGCTTGCAGACTGCTTAACATTTGTCTTAGAAATGTATAAAACGGCAGGGTTTTTTTTATTAATGTCAGTGGAAATCTTTTTATTGGAGAAGTCTTTTTGCATAACCCAAACCAGGCATGGAGCTTTTCAGTGAATTTCATTTAAAGAAACATTCCTAATGTCGGATTTATTTCCAGCACTGCTGCCTATTATCATTGCTGAATTATTGTGTTATAACCTACATTTGTTTCATTTTACCTGTGTGTATTATTTCTTAATATCAGTGTTATATAACCCAATGTCCTTTGCAAAGATTTGCATGATGGACACCCTGAATGAACCAATTAGTAATTAAAATCTCACTATCGTTCACCTTCGTTTTCGTCAGACCAGTTAGGGTGATACTTTTTCAGTCCATGCTGAATGCCATTCTTTATTGATTTCAAGAGTGTTTATGAAGTCACACAATAGAGGTTACAAACTCAGATGCTTGAAATTCATAATGCATTGATTAGTTTTCTGCTGTTAAGAGAACAATAAGCTGAGCAGTATTTGGTCCAGGTAATCAATGCATCCTATTCAGAAACTGATTAAGCTTCCAGTTTTAAATGAAGGCGTTTTATATTCGTGATCCTGCAAAAAAGAAAGAGACTCAAAGTCATGTCTTGTTCTATTGAACAAAGCTTAAGAGAGACCTTAGGTTGGCTGAGCCCCTCAAAGAGATGCTTTCCTTTCTCAAAGTCGGCATTAATTAAATTAGCACTACTCATGCTGTGACATTGTTATCAGGGACTTCCCTTGAAATGGACTGATTTCTCTCCACTAATGGAGCCTTGACTAATCCAGGTTGTCCCCATACAGGGAATTTTGGGGTACAGCTGTAAAAAATTTGGTTCATCTTTTATGTTTTATTTTTAATCTAGACTTTTGACTAGGGAGCTTAGTTTGCCTAGCAACATACACCAAAGTGAAGATTTCTTTGTATGGAAGTGACAGGAAGGTAGTGGAGTGGCAGTCACTTCCTCCACTGGCATCCGATTAACTTACGATGCCGACTGTTGTTTTAACAACGTGTTTAATGGGAATAATTTGGTCAACTAATCACCTGCACTCCTATTGGCCACGTGTTTTCAATATGCGTCGTGCACCAGCTCTCTCCTTCCGTTTTCCCTTGTCAACAGCCTGGTTTCTGTGCTCGTCCCCACCCACAGGAGGCAGCTGCAGCCAATGGGGCTTGCTGAAAAAGTGCCTGTTTAGTCTGGGCCCGCGCGTCCTGAATTGATTGGCAGTCGGGTCAAACAAAGTCATTTTCTTGGCACGTTGCCTGGCAAACCTCTGCAAGCATTTAATGAAAGGTAGAAGGCTTGGCCTCTTTCCACTGGGAAACCGAAGATCTCTTTTTCAAAGACGTACCTTGCCCTCCACCTTCCTTTCTTCTCTCTCCACAGAGCTTTAACCCAGAAAATTAGAGCGCTGGAAGCTTTTTACTAAATTACATTCAAAAAATTGCATGTGCAAGTTGCTTCAGTTTGTTTTTGGACAAAAAAAAATGTAGTACGAAATATACATTTTAGCAACTCCATCAGCAACTCTTCCCTTTTTTTTCTCTGTTCTGTTTTGTATTGGGAACGACTGAAGCAGTTCAAGGCTGCCAGAAGGATTGTTTGCCCATGCATACAGTCAGAATAACCATCACATACTTCTTTAACCTGCACATCGCTCTTACCTTGCTTGCAGCAGTATTAAATTAGCAGTGATGAAGCTCCCTCTCTGCTGCAAGTCTATTTGGCTTTGAGGCCAAAATAACACTTCCTCCCTCATGAGCTGTCTAGAATAAGATGCAGATATAATGTTTCTTAAGAGCTTATATCCAGTCATGCAGGCTTTCCGTGAAGATTAACATGGCATGTAAAAATAATGTTTGACATTTCATTTTCATCAGGAGTGATTCAGTTCAGAGATGCTGGACATGTGCGCTTGACTGCAGTAAAATATAGGCTTCCATCCCTGGGTTTTTTTTTGAGTGTGTGCATGTAAGTAATAAGGCAAATTGAAAATTTTTAATGATATGATAATCCATCATATCTGCGGACATTGTTGTAGTATGTCAATAAATAGCCACAGTTAAGTAAATGCAGTGATTATCGATCAACTGTATTTTTGTCTGCCTCTGCCACCCCCTGTGCATTGTGCACTTGGTTCGTTCCGATGGTGGCACTGCATTATGGCTGTTTCGCATTACAGGGACGTCTGTCTAATATTCCCCCCTGTCTGGTTTGTAATGGTTTGTCCTGTCCTGTGGGAAAACCTTTTTTTTTTTTTTTTCCTTTTTTTTCTTTTTTTTTGCCCTGGTCCCTGTTGAACTTTGACCCTGAGCTGCCTGTTTTTCTGGATATGAAATTGTCCTTTTTTTTTGGGACATTGAAGCTGGGGGAGGACACGAAAACAAAGATGTGGGAGAACCATTTCCATTTCGCAATGCGTAGTAGAGATTAAGGATAAAAGAGGTCCACTTACGGTTACAATTTCTCTTTTTCCCCCCAGTACTCTTTTGGACGATGGAAGATTTGAAGCAGAGGATGCACATAATGCATAATTTATGTATGTTTATAAAAGTAATGTTATGAGTGTGCATACACGATGGCCTGGAGATGTTTGAATTTTCAACCCTTATTTTCTTTTTACCCTTTTATTATTATTAATCACCATCCAAGACTAAAACAACTTTTGCAGCTTCATTTTTTAAGTCATTGTAGTGGTGAAGAAGCTTGGTGCATAGTGGACACGCTACAGTTAGAATTTAAGCCTAAATTACATGCAAATTAAAGGATAAAATTATACAAAGTAAAAAAAATTATAATAATTAAGGTATCAAGATACCACGAGTTGTCTGAACAGCTTTAGTGCACCTTGGCATGGGTTCTACACATCTCTGAATCTGCCCTAAAGGGATTGTTCCAAAAGATATTTGTTAAAAATAATTTTTTTCAGTACAAGTATTCAGTACTAGTATACAAGCACTGTTCCTTACCTGTTTGGACTGGAATTTATTTTCAGACAGAAAACACTGGCTCAAATTCAAAAAGGATTTTAGAGGTTCTGGCCTAACAAAAACCATAAAGTGTGTTAGTAAGGTGTTGGGCCACTATGAGCATCCAGAACAGCTTCAGTGCATGATAGATAGATAGATGGATGGATGGATGGATAGATAGATAGATAGATAGATAGATAGATAGATAGATAGATAGATAGATAGATAGATAGATAGATAGATAGATAGAAAGAACATGGTGGCAGGAGGATATGAAGTTTATCTTCGAATGGTGAACATATTTCATGAGTGAGCGCAGCTTACGAGCGAACTATTTTTCAACACGAAGAAAAACTTCATATCTTCATGCCACCATATAATATTCTTTTTATTATATAGACACCTTGACAAAACAGGACACAAGTTAATCAAAAGAATTTTAATTTCAAACTGGTTCAGCGGGGAAACTTTGGAAGTGACGTCATCAATATCCTCACAAGTGAAGATTTTGGAGAATATGTCGCTCAGGTCCGGGATGTATTTTGAATGAAAAATGGGAGTTTTTTAACACGAGAAAATCAACTTCATGTCTTCAAACCGAAGTGTCATTTTCTTTTTATTATATAGACACATTCACAAACAAAAACTACACAAGTTAATCAAAACAATTTGTTGATTTCCTCACAAGTGAAGATATTGGAAATGATTCTATCCACATTCACTGGATATGAGCAATCGTACGCTCTGATTGGCTACTCTACTACGAGGATATCAGCTCATATACCGTGAGGTAGAGAAAAGCAAAATGGCGTAGTGTTGCTGAACCAACTGAGAATGAAATAAAAACTCTACTCAAAAACAAAACCCCCAAAAATACAAAAAAGCAACAAAATGTGGAATTAAAGTATTTGATGGTAAGAACTTACTTTTTTTTCTCAAGAATTATTATTATTATCACATTTTTCACAAATGGGCGGCACGGTGGTGTAGTGGTTAGCGCTGTCACCTCACAGCAAGAAGGTCCTGGGTTCGAGCCCCGGGGCCGGCGAGGGCCTTTCTGTGCGGAGTTTGCATGTTCTCCCCGTGTCCGCGTGGGTTTCCTCCGGGTGCTCCGGTTTTCCCCCACAGTCCAAAGACATGCAGGTTAGGTTAACTGGTGACTCTAAATTGAGCGTAGGTGTGAATGTGAGTGTGAATGGTTGTCTGTGTCTATGTGTCAGCCCTGTGATGACCTGGCGACTTGTCCAGGGTGTACCCCGCCTTTCGCCCGTAGTCAGCTGGGATAGGCTCCAGCTTGCCTGCGACCCTGTAGAAGGATAAAGCGGCTAGAGATAATGAGATGAGTTGAGATTTTTCACAAATTGCTACTGTCATTTCGTCAGTTTGTTTACATTCTAAACGGAAATTATTTTGTCGGATGTTTTGTATAAAGTTTTTATTTATCAAATTTGAAAAAAAAAATGCTCTGTTACTCAAAAATCCAGTGAATGTGAAGAGAATAAAACAGTTATTCCACTCAATCTCATTGTACATGGCTTGTAGCCAACTCGGTGCTACGAGCCTCATCAGTTATCAGCTCATGTACGACTTGATTTCGTGGAATAACTGTTAAATATGTTACTCAATTTCCCAGTAAAACACTCGTGTCTAGATAATAAAGATAGATAATTCATCCTGGAAGAGACCATGCCCATCAGGATAGAAATGTTTTATCATACTCAGGAGAACTTTGTATTGATTTGCAGTGATGCTTGCATGTAAGGGGACAAGAAATAAATGCCCCCCACAGCATACCAGACCCAGCATTATTTCCTTAAATTTGTCTGTAAGGAAAACACACGTGGACGTGGTTTTCTGTGCTTAAATTAGATTCTGCTCTCTTGTGGATGGCCTTGAGTGAGTGAGTCATGAGACCTGTCATATGGATGAGTTATCAGAATGAACCGCTTGACTTCAGCATCTTAAAGAGTAGAGCTTTTCAGCCAATCAGGATATGTGAAGGAAAATCCTCTCAAGATCTCAAGTGATACCGAAAAATTGTATCTTAACATGTCTGCAACATGTTCTCCCCGTGTCTGCGTGGGTTTCCTCCGGGTGCTCCGGTTTCCCCCACAGTCCACAGACATGCAGGTTAGGATAATTGGTGGCTCTAAATTGACCATAGGTGCGAATGGTTGTTCAGCTCTCGCCCATAGTCAGCTGGGATAGGCTCCAGCTTAACTGCGACCCTGTAGAACAGGATAAGCGGCTACAGATAATGGATGGATGGATAATCTCAAGGTGTATTTTTTGGTCACTGTGAATTATTCAGAAACTACACTGAAACTAATCCAACCCAAATTAGAAAAAGTTGGGGCGGTTTGTTGAAATTAAAACTGAAAACAACGATTGATTTGTAAATAATATTTGATCTGTATTGCACTAAAAACAATAGGACTGCACATTATTTTATGTTTTACCTAATTAATTTTATTGTTTTTTCAAAATAAACACTAATTTCAATTTTGATTCTTGCAACACATTTCAAAAAAGTTGGGACAGTAAAACATTTATCACTTTGTAATGTTTCCAGTCCTTCTTACAACACTTAAAAATGGTTAGGGATAGAAGACACAAAGTGATGAAGTGTGTCAGGTGTTATTTTGTCTCATTCTTCCTGCATGTCTTAAGGTGTGCAACAGTATGGGGTCATCGTTATCATATTTTTCGTTTCAAAAAACATTCTCTGTTGAGGACAGAGGGAACACACCCTCTTCTTCCACAGCCACGCCTTTGTAATGTGTGCAGAATGTGGTTTTGCATTGTCTTGTTAAAATCTCCCTGGAAAAGATGTCATCTTGAAGGCAGCATATGTTGCTCCAAAATCTCAGTGTACTTTTCTGCATTAATGCTCCATCACAGAAGTGTAAGTTAGCTTTGCCAAGGGCACTGACACAGCCCCATACCATGACACGCTCTGGCTTTTGGACTTGTTCCTGGTAACAGTTTGGATGGTCCTTTTTGTCTTTGGTCCAGAGCACACGCGTCCATTTCTTCCAAAACAAGACCTGGAATACTGATTCGTCTGACCACAATACACATTTCCACTGTGTGATGGTCCATCCCAGATGCCTCTGAATCCAGAGAAGTCGACTGCGCTTCTGGATACACTTAACATCAGGCTTCATTTTTGCACAGTAAAGTTTTAACTGGTGTTTGTGAGTGTCACTCTGTATTGTAGCTTCACAAAGGTTTGCCAAAGTAATCCTGAGCCCATGTGGTTCTATCAGCTGTAGATGAATGATGGTTCTTGATGCAGTGCTGTCTGAGATATCAGAGATCACAGGTGTTCAGCTTAGGCTTGCGCCCTTGCCCTTTATGCATCAAAATTCCTCCAGATTCCTTGAACCATTTAATGATATTCTGCACCATAGAGGGTGAAAAATCCCTTCATATCTGTCTTTGAGGAGCATTGTTTTTAAACATTTCCATAAATTTCTCACACATTTGTTGACAAACTGGAGATCCTCAGCCCATCTTTGCTCCTCAGAGACTAGGCCTTTCCTGGATACTGTTTTTGTACCAACTCATGATTACAATTACCTGTTGATATAATCTGTTTCAAAACCTGTTTCAGATCGCCCCGTCCCAACTTTTTTTGAAATGCGCTGCAGGCCTGAAATGCAGGAAAGGATCTATATTAAGAAAAGAAATGAAGTTGACAAGACAAAACATGAAATATCTCAGGTTCATTCTGTCTGCAATGAAATACAAGTCAAAGTAAATTTAGAAATCACTGCTTTCTTTTTTTATTTACATTTTCCTTACTGTCCCAACTTTCTCTGATTTGGGGTTGTAGGAAAAGTTTGTAAAGAATGGTGTAAATCTGGACCCAGAGTTAGAGTTAAAGGAGTTGTTTTGTGTTGGCTTATCTTATTCATCGCAGTATTACTAATCAAAATGAAATGCTCACACACAAGTCTTCTCATGAAATGGTTAGGTCGCTGTTGCTTTTTTTTTTTTTAAATGTGGGAATGAAACTGACTTTTCTTGTTCGCAAAAAATTTCTACGAATAAACATACTTTTTTTGTCCTCCTTTAGTTTGATTCCTGCCCAGTCCCCAATATAATAAAAAATAGCATTTGGCAATACAGAACACGTTTATGCAAACAAGTACGTGTCTTATACCAGTTGTCTTTGCTCTCACAAGGTCAGAGACATAAACAAAATGCTCCTTGTCCTTGTTCATCCACAGCAAGATATTTCGCCTTAAATAAAGTGCATTCCTATAATCCCTCGTGCTGGTCTACGGGCAGCGGGAGCAGAAGAGTGTCCGCTCTGATGCTATCTGCCGATGCAGGCACAAAGCAGGCGGGCTCAGAGTAATTGAATCCACATATCGGGTTTTGCGGGCTGGATTCCACAGGGCCAAGGCCTGGCACGCATCTCTCTGTGGAATGTTGTTCTGAAAGCATTGTTACCGATCCATTCCCATCTTTTCAGCCCAGAAGATAGTCCACAAAATATTTGCTTCTGGAGAGACCTCTTAGATGCTCATCTGTCAGTTAGGGGAAATAAAAAGGCTGGATGTATGAGGTCAGAATCAGAAACTCTCAAGTGAACAATTAGACTTATTTGTTGCCAGTAGGGGAGGGTACTGAGTTCAAAATCGAGGTGATTTAAGGTTATTGAATGGAATCCCAAATCTGAGTGGGGAGGGGGAAAAAAAGCAAACTTTCAATATAAGCTTTTCAGTACAAGTATTCCACAAAGGTGCTTCATAATCTGTTTAAAATGTTTTTTTTTTTCCTGCCTCATATTCATGGTTCTGATCTAAACTCGATTACTGTATTTACTGTGTTACCTGTATTTATTAAGATTTCTTAAAACTAAAAATAGATCCCAGGACAGATTATCTGGAAAGTCTAACAAATACAGGGTAAGAAATATTAGTTGTCTGCTGTATTTGCTGAACTATATTGCATCTTTTCTGTTCTGCTCCAGAGATACAGATTTGTTTTCATTCCTAAACACACCGAATGTACGTAGGTCTTTATTTTGGTAATCAGCTGGTGAGTTGAATCAGCTACATGAGATGAGGTAGAAGCTCTTCAGTGGCTGTATAGGACTGCAATCTGACACGCCTGGTCTATATAATGTGACACTGAATCGATGTTGTTACTTGAATTAACTGCAAAAAGTCATTAAGATTCTTTTTTATAATAATTTCACATTGGCATTTGGTTAATCGGCTGATAATTAGCCAATCACTCAATTAGATTTCATTGCTTCAAGCTGCACTGGAAGCGAATTATTTCAGAAGCACAATAGTGTGCCTGAAAGAATGGAGTATGATGTTTTGTAATGCATATTCCAATTGAATGTATTTTAATTTTGAATACAGAGGACTGGAAGTGTTTTAATGAGGCTTTGAAATACATCGGTGCTGCAGCATGCAGTTGCTTGGGGAAAGGTAGTAATCCTGCAGTGACTCACTGCTCATATATTTTTGGGACAAGTTAAGATTCAGGACACATTCCAGGGTTTGAGCATCTGCCTCACCTGCCATCTGCAACCAGAGCAGCATAATTACGCGCCCGGTTCCTGAATGCATTTGTGGACGTCTGGCCAGCAGTAAGCAACAGCAACTCGTGTAACAAGATCTCACGCAGTTTGTAGGAATTTCAGCAAACAAAGTTCGTAATTTTTTTTTCTTTCTCAGACAAGTTTGCAAGACATTTGTGCTATATTGAGCCAGGATACTGTCTCATTTACAAGACTGTGGTTCTGGCACTTGTGCGTGAAACTGAACCCCTGGCCGTGAAAATATCAGACCGACTTTGGACAGAGCAGAGCATTCCTGTTCTCCGTCACGCAAGCTGGCGCTCACACTCCGTGCACTGATGACGGGCAGCATGCCAGGTGGAGGTTGCCATGACTCCCAACACCATTCCTACCCGCTCCCTCCCCTCTGTTTCTCCCCTGGAGGTTGCCGAATTTTCGGGGTAGGCAGGGCTAAGGGTTTTGATTTAGACAAAAGATGTCTTCACACTGTCAGCTGAATGGTTCAGTGGAATGCTTTTCCGATCCCGAACCGGAGAACTGTTTGACCTTTTGGCTGAGGTTTTGTTATGGTGCCAGGACAGAGACAGAGAGTGATAGAGGGAAAGAAAGAGAGAGAGAGGGGAAACTTGGAAAGGAGAGAGAATTCTTTCCCTTTTTTTCTGCCTTTCGATGCCTGAGAAAATGGCGGACGGCGCAGCACAGTGCAGACCTTTACCTGAATTTGCCAAGATCTTTGGATCCTATCCCAGGCTGATTTAGATTTGGCATGGCACTCGTACTTATTAATTTTTTTTCTTGTTCTTACCAAATCTTGCGACTTTTCTCAGAACGGGAAGAAAACGTTAGACGAGGCAAACGCTTTAAAATATTCAAAACGAAACACATTAAAGTCCAGATGAATAGCTGAAGTGTTGGTAAGCTGGCACAGACTTTGTCATTGTTAAAAAACCCTGGCACCAATCGTTTCAAATCCACATCTCGGGTCAGACCGAATGAACATTAGCTGTTTTCATAACAATGCTATTTGGTAGGTTTCCTGCCCAGGAGTTTCTTTGCTGTCTGATAAAACTGCTGTGTGCGCAGAGTTGCCATGTTAAAGCATGGTACGCACTGGCAAGTGGCTGTCTGAACAGATTGCTGATGAACTTTGGTGGGGTGTTTTTTGTTTGTTTTTTTTTAATGGAGAAAAATTTGATTCATTTTTCAGTCTTGTGATTTGTACTCAGTGGAACTGCCCATCTGATTGTATCCTGCATTGCTTTATTGCCTTTGTTTAAGTTTCATTTTTTGTCATGCTTAAAAGGCTAGAAATGTTTACATTATACATAGAGAGATTTTTTTTTCTTGTGCATGTAACCTTTAGAAACAAAGGTATAAGTAATAGCAGAAATATGGTAGTTATAACTATGTAATTACAATAACACAAGCAGCAAGTCCATAATATTCAAGGGTTTTGTCTGATGTTGTGACTGATGATTGATAGTGATCTTTGTTTGTGTTTTTTCAGTGCGATGAGCTGCGTGCATTACGATACACATCCGGAGTCATGCTACGTCAGGTAAGCTGTCCGCCTTAATCTCTTATACCGAGTGCGTCACTACAGATATCAAGCATGTGATCATCACAAGAGCTTCTCAGACTGGGGCGTAATCTCTCAACCTGATGCACTCGAGAGAAAAGACAAGTCTGACTGTAACAGTTGAGCTACTCTTTGTTGTAGTTTTACCTTCTTCTTGTCTTTCGAAGGAATAAAATGTTCTTGCTTGATTAGTGATTAGCATTGCCAGTTTGTGATATAGAATGCGTTTATATTTCTGGTGGGGTTTTTTTTCCTGAGTTTGAACCACGTGTCATAAACCCGTAGATCCGATCTTGTGGCAAATCTGATAACCCAAGCTCGCTTCTGTGGGTCTCTGTCACTGTGGTGCAATCAGCTTTTTTTCTGCCTGGTTTTATATGAATTGATTATTTATGTTCTATAGTTTTGGGGATTTTTTTCCCCCCTTTTAAATTTAATACCTGTAGATGAGCAAAGCTCAATGGACACGCGCGTACGTGCCATCTTCTTAAACATGATAAAACCCCTGGTAAATCTTTTTAAAAAACGAGTGTTGTGCTACATGTCTTAGTTACTGTGAGCTTTTTTTCCCATTTCAAGCTCCAGATGTAAAGCAGCAGACTATGGAGATGAGAAGAAACCGTGTGCATCCAGGTTGAGGTAGTAGGTTGTATGGTTTAGAATTACACCATGGGAGTTAACTGTACAACCTTCTAGCTTTCCTTGGAGTACACTCATGTCGTCCAGCGAGACCCCATCCTGATGTATGCTTAAACAAGCGACTTTAGCCTCGAAACAAGGAGCTGTAAAGACTTTTCTTCTTTTTTAGCTTAACTTTCTCTCAGAAAATTCAGTTTGTTGCACTGAGTTAAGACTTTGTAGGTGATTGATAGTCTGAGTGTGTGGTATACATTTATTTCCTGCAAATTCCAGTATAATAGCGTTTGAATGTCAAGTGGTGGATACTTCTCACTTTCAAGTTGTGTGTGTATGATTAGTCTTTTAATGGGTTTTCATTTGTAGAAAGCTTTGCCTGTTCTGTCCCTGAAGTTGGCGCTGACCAGATGTTTCCCATTTCCTCTCACTTTTACCTCCTGTTTCTTCACATTCTGATCGTATCCTGAAATGCTGAGGGTCTAATAAGACGCTGCCGTGCTTTGTAGTGAGAAGATGTTGCAATCTAACTACATTAAACTAACATTACATTGTTCAGAACAATCGTGATCTTCATTGCGTAAGTATAGAATATATGTACGTATGAAAATTTTTACTTAGAGCCAAAAGGGTTCTTTGGATATTTAAGGGTGCTTAACTATGTTGTATTCATAACAGCATTGTTGAGTTATTGAATCTGATTGGACAGAAATGATAGGTTTATACTAATACACTCATTTTAACATGTTTCTATCCTTGACTTGCAAGTGACGTCAAAGCAAAATGGAAACCCGGATGTCGGCCATATTGGTGTGTAGCGCGGACAATGCGTGGGTGGAGCACAGAGGACGGCAGGACAACGTTTGGAGGAAGTAACAGTGTATTTTATTAATAAACTTTTCAGTTTAAAAGAACTCGCAGCACACAGACACACTCTCAGCCTCCACTCCCGGGTCGCGCTCCCTCTGCTGTCTCTCAGCCTCTTAAAATAGGGAGCGGTTTACTGGGAAAACACACACAAAACACAGGTTAATTACCGTCAGGTGTAGCGAATCTGCCACTCACCTTCCCCGGCTCCACCCTCCCGTCACAGACCGATGCTTGACCACGCCCCCGCTGCCACATACCCCCACCGCCCGACTCAGGCCGGGCGCCCGTCCGGCCCGCAGCCGACTCCCCCCCCCCTTGACGGGAGAGGAAGTCCGCCACGACCATCTGCGCCCCCGGCCTGTGGACCACCTTGAAGTTGAAGGGTTGGAGTGCCAGATACCAACGGGTGATCCGCGCGTTGGCATCCTTCATGCGGTGGAGCCACTGGAGGGGCGCGTGGTCCGAACAGAGGGTGAAAGAGCGCCCCAGCAGGTAGTAACGGAGGGCGAGGACCGCCCACTTGATCGCCAGGCACTCCTTCTCAATGGTGCTGTAGCGCCCCTCACGCACTGACAGCTTGCGGCTGATGTATAGGACTGGGCGGTCCTCCCCCTCCACCTGCTGGGACAAAACGGCCCCCAGCCCTCTGTCCGACGCATCCGTCTGCAACAAAAAAGGGAGAGAGAAGTCAGGGGAGTGTAAGAGTGGCCCCCCACACAGTGCAGCCTTTACCTCAGAGAAAGCCCGCTGGCACTGCTCCGTCCACTGGACCGGATCTGGTGCCCCCTTTTTAGTGAGGTCAGTCAGCGGGCTGGTGACGTCCGAATAATTAGGTATAAACCTACGATAGTAGCCAGCCAGCCCCAGGAACTGTCTCACCCCCTTTTTGGTCTTGGGCCTCGGGCAGGCCGCAATCGCTGCAGTCTTATTAATTTGGGGACGCACCTGCCCGTTGCCCAAGTGGAAGCCCAGATACCGTACTTCCACCCGCCCAATCGCACACTTCTTCGGGTTGGCAGTGAGTCCCGCCCGCCTCAGCGACCTAAGGACGGCCCTCAGGTGTTGCAGGTGCCGCTGCCAGTCATTGCTATAAATGATGATGTCGTCTAGGTACGCGGCCGCATAGGTGGCGTGCGGCCGGAGGACTCGGTCCATCAGCCGCTGAAACGTAGCGGGCGCCCCAAACAGCCCAAACGGAAGTGTGACGAACTGGTGTAAGCCGAACGGTGTGGAAAAGGCCGTTTTCTCTCGGGATAATGGAGTCAAGGGGATCTGCCAATATCCCTTCGTCAAATCCAGTGTCGAGTAAAAGCGAGCCGTGCCTAGTCGATCGAGCAGCTCATCAATACGAGGCATTGGGTATGCGTCGAATTTAGACACCGCGTTGACTTTTCTATAGTCCACACAGAACCGGACCGACCCGTCGGCCTTGGGAACCAAGACCACTGGGCTGCTCCAGTCACTGTGGGACTCCTCGACGATGCCCATTTCGAGCATGGCCTGAAGTTCTTCCCGAACCACCTTTTTTTTGTGTTCGGGTAGTCTATAAGGGCGGCTACGCACTACCACCCCCGGGGGCGTCTCTATGTGGTGTTCTATGAGGTTCGTGCGACCGGGCAGGGGCGAGAACACATCCGAAAACTCGGCCTGCAACTGGGCGACCTCCGCGAGTTGGGTCGGGGAGAGGTGGTCTCCACAAGGGACCGGAGAGGTACGTGATGCCAATGACCCTTTGGGGACCTCCGGCCCCAGCTCCGCCTTCTCCGGAACTACCGACACCAACGCCACGGGGACCTCCTCATTCCAGAGTTTCAGCAGATTGAGGTGGTAGATCTGTAGCGCCCCCTCCCTGTCCGTTCGCCTAACCTCGTAGTCGACGTCCCCGACTCGCCGTGTGACCTCAAAGGGTCCTTGCCACTTGGCGATTAATTTGGAGCTCGACGTGGGCAACAGGACGAGTACCTTCTCTCCCGGAGTGAACTCTCTAAGGCGCGTGCCCTTGTTGTACAGGCGGACTTGCCGTTCCTGGGCCTGCCGCAAATTCTCCTGAGTTAGGTGGGTGAGCGTGTGGAGTTTTGCGCGCAGATCCATAACGTACTGAATTTCGTTTTTGCTCTGTGAAGGTCCCTCCTCCCAATTTTCCCGCAGTACATCTAAGATGCCGCGCGGCTTACGCCCGTATAATAATTCAAACGGGGAAAACCCCGTGGAGGCTTGGGGGACCTCTCGCACTGCAAACAACAAGGGTTCGAGCCACTTATCCCAGTTACGTGCGTCATCACTTACGAATTTTTTAATAATATTCTTGAGGGTGCGATTGAACCGTTCAACTAAACCGTCCGTCTGTGGGTGATAAACGCTGGTGCGGATCGGCTTAATACCTAGTAGCCCATACAGTTCGCTCAGTGTCCGTGACATAAACGAGGTGCCTTGGTCAGTCAGAATCTCTTTCGGGATTCCAACCCGGGAGATGACGTGGAAGAGGGCCTCTGCAATACTGCGTGCTGAGATATTGCGAAGAGGCACCGCTTCCGGGTATCGCGTTGCATAGTCCACCAGGACTAATATAAAGCGGTACCCTCGTGTTGACCGATCTAATGGCCCAACGAGATCCATCCCAATTCTTTCGAACGGGGTCTCGATTAATGGTAGGGGGCGCAAGGGCGCTTTTGGAATGGCCGCTGGATTTACTAACTGGCATTCGCGGCACGCCGTACACCACTTACGGACGTCGCCGCGAATCCCTGGCCAATAGAATCGGGCCATTATCCGGGCGAGTGTCTTATCCTGCCCGAGGTGTCCAGCCATGGGATTAAAGTGGGCCGCCTGGAATACCAATTCCCGGCGGCTCTTTGGAATTAATAACTGGGTGACTCGCTCTTTCGTCTGAGTGTCCTGCGTCACTCGATATAATCTATCCTTCAAAATGGAAAAATAGGGGAAGGACGGGGTGGCGTTCGGCTGGAGCGTTTGACCATCGATTACTCTCACTTGGTCAAACGCGTGTCGCAGAGTCTCGTCTCGCGATTGTTCCAGTGGGAAATCCACGAGGGATTCCCCAATAGAAAGAGGAGGGGCCGGCGGCTCCTCCCCCTGTCGCGGAGGTGACGTAGACGGCTCTGCGACCGCCGCTCCAGCCAAAGCGACACCGGGACCCTCCCCCGTCAACCGGCAGGACCCACTCTTTACTAGGCGTGCCATTAAACCCCGAAATCCCGGCCAATCGGTCCCCAAGATCAAAGAGTGGGTAAGGCGAGGATTAACCGCCGCCTTCACTATAGATTTTTCCCCTCTAAAATATATGTGGACTGACACCAACGGGTAGCTGTGAATATCCCCGTGCACACACAACACCTTCACCCCTTGTGCTCCCCCCAATGCCTCGTCTTGCACCAGGCTTTGGCGGATCGAGGTCTGATTGCAGCCTGAATCCACCAACGCCTGATATGTAGCCCCTTGTACACTTACCGGTATGCGATACGCTCCGGCCCGATCGAGGGCAGCCTCTGGCGCGTTGGGGATCCGCACCACCGCCCCCACCTCCATCGCTGCACATTGTTGCTGCAGGTGGCCCGGTTCCCCGCAGCGCCAGCAAACCGGCCCGGGCCTCCCCTCTGCAACTGTGTTCTGGGGCTCACTCACCTGAGGGGGGGGAGAGACAGACACAGAAGGGAGAAACGGGAGGGCACCACGGGTGCGGCGGGCCGGCTGGGGTGGGGCCGGCCCCCGCCTCCGTGGTGGGGGAATGGGGCGAGGACGGGACACGGGAGGAGGGGGGGAAGACAGAGAGAGAGGGGGGGAAGACAGAGAGAGAGAAGAGGAGACAGAAGACGATGTCATCCGTTGTCCTGCCGCCGGTACAGCCGCCAGATGATCCTCCGCCAGTCCTACGGCCTGATCCAGCGACGCCGGGCGGTGGCACTGGACCCACTCCGCGGTTCCGGCTGGTAAGCGGGCAACGAACTGTTCCAGCGCCACCTGGTCGATGATTCCCTCGGCGTCGCGATCTTCGGCCCTCAGCCACCGCCAGCAGGCGTCCCGGAGCTGCTGGCCAAACGCGAACGGGCTGCCGGCTTCCTCCATCCGCAGCGCGCGGAAGCGCTGGCGCTGCTGCTCCGGCGTGCGCCCCACGCGCTGGAGGACGGCCCGGCGAAGGTCAGCGTAGGCCAGCCGGCGGTCGGCGGGGAGCTGTAACGCGGCCAGCTGCGCCTCTCCAGTCAGGAGGGGGAGGAGGCGCGCCGCGCGCTGCTCCATCGGCCACCCCGAGGCTTCGGCGACCTGCTCGAACAAGGTGATGAAAGCCTCGGGGTCGTCCTGCGGGCCCATCTTGGTCACAGTGAGGGGAGACGGGCCCGCGGCCGGGGCGCTGGTGGACCCCGCCGACGCGAGGAGCCGCCGGAACGCCTCTCGATCTTCCTGTTGAGCCAGCACCAGGGCTTCGAAGCGGCACTCCTGCTCCGTTCGGAGCGTGACGAGTGCCTGGTGCTGGCTCTGCTGAGCCGTGGCGAGGGCGTGGACCAAGTCCGCGAACGGGGAGGATTCCATGGAGCTGTAGCACTGGTGCTCCACCTTTTCCCGGGTTTCAGCACCACTGTAGCGCGGACAATGCGTGGGTGGAGCACAGAGGACGGCAGGACAACGTTTGGAGGAAGTAACAGTGTATTTTATTAATAAACTTTTCAGTTTAAAAGAACTCGCAGCACACAGACACACTCTCAGCCTCCACTCCCGGGTCGCGCTCCCTCTGCTCTCTCTCAGCCTCTTAAAATAGGGAGCGGTTTACTGGGAAAACACACACAAAACACAGGTTAATTACCGTCAGGTGTAGCGAATCTGCCACTCACCTTCCCCGGCTCCACCCTCCCGTCACAGACCGATGCTTGACCACGCCCCCGCTGCCACATGGTGGATCTACAAATGCGGGGTCAAGCGACATTCCATACAAAACATAGCCATGCGTGCGCAACTATCTTTGTTTTTCCACTGCTTTAAGCATTCCTTTAGCTATGCCATATCTTTGTGCTTATGCCATATGGTTGTGGTCAGAACAGTACTCGTGACCGTGGCACGTTCCGGTTTTTTAGAATTCCGTCTGTGATTCGGAAAGAGGGTGAGGAAACTCTGAGGCTTAGTACGGAGGGGAGACGAGGGGATCAGGACACTTCGTCCAATGACCATTTCGTCCAATAGTTAAGACATTTCGTCCAAAGCTTTTTTCATACGCATTATCAATTATTTTATATTTCAGGTATTCCAGTGTTCGCGAACGAAAACCCCTCAAGAGTGCTGCTCAGCACCTAAAGATTTAATATGATCCAGCTGGCTTTAAAAATTAATAACTCAGCCAGTGGATCTCACAGCGAAGCCAAATTTTACAGGCACCTCCCTCTAAGCCTCCCCCTTCAAAAGAACACGGTCTTGGGTCGGGAGGACCGCGCCTCGGCCTGGGATTCATGAACGAAGCCCCCGCAAGAGCACTGTTCAGCACCTAAAGATTTAATATGATCCATACTATGGAACTCATTCGCTTTACAAAAATATGCTTTGCTTCAGTCTAATTCCACTAATTCCAATCTAATTCCACTAATTCCTCCTTTTTTGAACAAATACCTGAAATATAAAATAATTGATAGTGCGTATGAAAAAGGCTTTGGACAAAATGGTCATTGGACAAAATGACCTGTATTCGTACTCGATGGCCGGTAGAAGCGTCTTATCTTCAGAAAAGTCTGACTTTTTTAAATAATATGGGTCAAAACCACACATATCTATTTTCGCTTGACCGTTCAAATCATGGTAATACTGAGAAAATTCATCACTGTTTCCAGACACGCTTTCAGTGGCTGCCATCCTAGTTGCTTTGTATATCCACCATCATGGTGGATGCTCATGACATAGCACATTTTGATCACATGGTTGCAAGTCATCTATCGTAACAGCTCATTCACAAGGACTTGCCATGACTTGGCATGGCAGCCAATCACCATAATCAAAAGCTAATTAGTAAACGGATAAAAATGTGTTATTTAAAAAAAAGAACATTGTATATAAGCAGTGATGGTGAGAAGCTTTCTGTTAGGAGACGGTTAGTTCATACTCATGGAAGGAGTCTCCAGTTTCAGCACTTTGTGAAACTTATAGTTAGTTTCAAGTTTTCTAACACTAGAAAGTCTTCAGAACAGAGGAGTTACACCTTATGGTTTCTCTGTAACATGACAAGTTGTGTTTTTTAGGTCGTATTAATCTCAAGAGCGAGAAGAAACTAGAGTAATGAGGGAACGACTGTTTATAGCTGTTGCAACGTAAGTGATAACAGAAACTTGTTTCATGGATGTTCCATGACATGAAATGTAACCGTAAATGGTTAAAAAGTCTGACATTCCTTAATAGATTAAAATTTGGAATTGTCGCTGTGGCATGAGAGGAATAAAACACATTGGGACATGTTGCTGTGGGAAAATATTCTACTTTAGGGTGGTAAATTTACTACACACACCACCCCAATGTGGATTATTTTATTATAAGCACGTGTCTTGAAGTGTTTTATCAAATCAAAGGACCTGACTAGATTTCTGTTTTAATTTTTTTTTTTCCTGAAAAAGTACGAATTGTACAAAAGGTTTGAAAAATGGGCGGAGTCTGAAGGGTTTTTTTTGTTTGTTTGTTTTTTTACATTTCTTTTTAAATCTCCCTCATCAGAATTCTTTAAATGTTTGCGCGTTGTGGAGAGATTTGTAATTTACAGCATGAGCAAGCCAGTGGAAACTTTGGCGGGAACCAGTGGCCTTGCATGATTCGAGTGATCCGTATTTAATGCGGTTGCGTATAAGTTACACAACTAAATTACACGAAGACAAATGGCTTCACTGAGCCAGATAAATTAACCCAACAGTGGGTTTTACATTAATGACAATGTTTAATTAAGCATACTTAAATACTCTTACCGTTGTGTGCACTCGATAAGTGTTCGCCGCATTCCTTGAAACAATTCATGAATTAAAAGTATTATGCAAGTAATTGGTGACACGTACGGTTTTGTAGCTTACTCTTTAAAACACGCAGGAAAAAAGTTTGCAAGCACACAAGTCTTTTAACCGCTTAATACAAAGTGACAGCGGAATTCACATTACGGTTTCCTTTAATGCACCGGGTTAATTAACTTTCCCCTTTCTCGAGGGGGAGCCCACGCTCTCAATTAGTGGTATTTGGCAGGGTTATATATATATATTTTTTGTTGGAGATTTAATCCGCTGCTGTGTGTATGTACAGTACACTACACACACACAGGTTGTAATATAATAGCACACAGACAATATAAACATGCAGGCTGAACTACAGTGGTAAAAATCCATCATGGTGTGGTTCGCTCACCGCACACTCTTTGTACATCAATCCTCCGGAAGGCCTTGTAAGATATTATTGATGATAAAAAGTAGCATTATGTCTCAGTCCATACCGTTCCTGCATTTAGTTTGAAGGTATGTCATTTTCTCAGATTTCACACCTTCAGAGGTTAAAACATACTTCAAAAGCTGTGAGAGGCATCAAATTAAAAAAATTATTTTTACATCAAGCGCTGAAGGTCAGCATCATCTCTGGTTATTTCTGAGCCACATTTGGTGTAACGTCTGAAATATTCAGCAATGCTTAAAACTAGACAGTCTTTCAATTTCATAAAATTGGTGAAATTTTGTTCCCTCTGGAATTTGGTCACTGTGATGTATGTTTATTTCTGTAATATCTTAAAAAAAAAAAAACAGGCCATTTTGTGGCTGGGAAGTTATTTAATTTGAGGGGATTCCCAAGCAAATAACGTGCATGAAATCGCTCGCTTCGTGCAGTCAAGCAGACAGAGGAAGTCCGTGTGTGCATGCGCAGGTTTACCTTTTACATCATTCTGTCACTCAATGAACAGTTGATCATACCAAGGTGCTCGCTGATCGCCGATATTTATTAGTTTAGTCCTGCGTTTCCTTTCCTTCGCCACATAACAATAATATATGTTCAATTTATATAGCGCCTTTCTCAAAACCCAAGGTCGCTTTACAATAATAGGCAGAAAAAAGAAAAGAAAAAAGTCCACCAAATAGAGGTCAGGATATCATTCCAGTGGTGTAGCAGCCACAGTCCCACCAAAAGGCTTACGAAAACAAGTCCCACATCTCCAGCACCTCCGTCGTGACGCCGCCAGCAGCATCGCTCGAACACCACGCCATGGATCCACAAAGCAAGCACAGAAGCATCGCCACACAGAGCGCTGGTACGTCCCAAACCGCCTGCACAGCTGCCGCGACGCCACCGAGCAACATCGCTCGGAACGTCACGCCAAGCACTAAAGCACAGAGCGCTGGACAACCCCGATGTTAAAATGAGCAACGAGCTCACTGCAGTCTATAGCTGGGAGCACAGGCATCACCCACAGCGAACCAAGGCCTGGAGGGAACCGACGCCCAAAACTGGGTCCGGAGCTACACCACAACCGGCAGACAAAAACACTCAAACAAACGTCAAACACAGAAAAAAGAAAAAAAATTAAATAAAAAAAAGGAGAAAATAAAATAAAAAAGCTCCGGTGAATTCTTTTCTTTTCGCTTTCCGTTACTGTAGTCGGCCTTTCATGTTTCATTTGTGTCCTCCATTTTTCTCTCCTGTTTCAAATTTGTATCCCACAATACCATGCGCAAATGGGAAAAGCCCACCACGTGATGCATGAAGTAGTATCTTGTATTGCATTATGGTGAAGCAGGAAAAAATAGTGGAGAATTTAGGGCCACGTGGCCCTAAATTCATTAATTGTTCTAGTTAACAAAAACTAATAAAATTGCAAGCCTGTGATTCGAATTCAGTAGCTTTCAGTCCACTAAACAAAAATAATTGGGTGTTGGGGAAAATTCTTTTTATGACCTACACTTGAAAAATATGAAAGGCAGTCTACCTTTAACATTGCTATCATAAACAGTTGCAGATGTCATCACTGTATTTCAGAGACTGACTAAATAGGCTCCGTTTCTAGGTTTAGATGCACCATGGCTGTCCTGTGGGTATCAGATTTACTAGCAGGCATAAGCTTTTTATTTTGTCAGTCAAACTATTGTTTAATCTTTTATATCCACATCAGTTGATCTGGGGTCGACGACTTCCCACCCAGATTGTAGATTTTGTGCTCCCTAGCCCTATCAGTGGTAGAGCTAAACAGTATTAAAATCTGTCTTCATTAGGTCCTCAGTGCAATTTGATTCAAGAACAGTATTAATAATTCTCCAGCTTTTGTACTTAGACAGCGTTTGCATTAAATTTAGCGCTGCACTTCATCCTTACTTGCTGTGACCAGTGAGCATAGATGTTGTGCCTAAAGACCTCAGGCATGTACCTGAACCACAGCGAGTCTACAGAAGAAAAATGGGAGAAAAAATTTGAGAGAATTTAAAAAAATGACCCATATGCCGCGGCACGGTGGTGTAGTGGTTAACGCTGTCGCCTCACAGCAAGAAGGTCCAGGTTCGAGCCCTGTGGCCGGCGAGGGCCTTTCTGTGCGGAGTTTGCATGTTCTCCCCATGTCTGTGTAGGTTTCCTCCGGGTGCTCCGGTTTCCCCCACAGTCCAACTCTAAATTGACCGAAGGTGTGAATGTGAATGGTTGTCTGTGTCTATATGTCAGCCCTGTGATGACCTGGTGACTTGTCCAGGGTGTACCCCGCCTTTCGCCCGTAGTCAGCTGGGATAGGCTCCAGCTTGCCTGCGACCCTGTAGAACAGGATAAAGCGGCTACAGATAATGAGATGAGATGAGACCAGTTTTCTCCTATACCTGTACACCTGTACATTCGTGCAGTTATCCGATCAGCCAATCATGTGTCAGAAGTGCAATGCATAAACTCATGCAGATAGAGGTCAAGAGCTTCAGGTAACGTTCAAATCAAACACCAGAATGAGAAAATAATGTGACCTCAGTAACTTTGAGCATGGCATGGTTGTATTTCAGAAACTGCTCAGTCTGTAGAGTTTACAAAAGAACGGTGCAAAAATCATTCAGTGAACAGTTGTTCTGCAACCAGAAACACCTTGCTGATGACACAGGTTAACAAAGGAGAATGACCAGTTCCCAAAAGCATTGTAGCACAAAGATCATCGTTAAATGGTAGAGCGAACAGCACAATGAACACTTTCTCTCTTAGTTAAGATGCTCTTAACGTTAAGGCTACATCCACACGACAACGGCAACGAGATGTTATTTAAAAATATATCGCGTCTAAATGGGCAACGATCAGTAAAATATCAGGTCCATATGGCAACGCAACGCTTGCTGAAAACGATGCAATACACATGCCACACCTCTAGGGGCGCTGTAAGACGGTCCCTTCGGAGACACCAGAACAATAGAAGAAGTAAGGACGCATGCGCATAAACTATTATGCGCGAGACTTCATATTAGCCACAAAGTCAGGAAAATCTGTTCGTAAAATTACATTATAATGACCAAATACAATGAAAAGTATTTTTCCAGTCTCACCTGTGAAAGGTAATCTCATGTGATCTCGTTTGGACGGTAAACCTGTTGGTACAGTTAAACGCAGCACATGAATGAGGCATCTTTATTCTCCGCTTTGACCTATCCAATGTGGCGGCGAGGATGACATATGATTCTACGCGGAAGGCGGCGTCTTTAATGGTCCGGAATAAATTGAATGCTACACGTTGATGGATTAATTTGTTGTTCTACGCCCTTTTTGAGGAATGTATTGTAGGACTTAAACCAACATCTGAAGAGGTGAGATCGCTCCTTTTTTTCCCTATTTTTGCTGGCGGGATTGACTCTGCCCTAAGGGCTATTTTCTCTCTCTCTCTCTCTCTCTCTCTCTCTCTCTCTCACTTTGCACCATTACACAATAAATATTCACAGTGAAAATATTTTGTAAGCGCGTTTCATGAACCAAGTTATAGGATTTGTTGACAACTCGCATCGAGTTCGTTACACTTCTACCCGGCGTGAAGCACTCACAGTCATGTGGTTGTGACATCATCGTAAACAAATCCGTTCTACTCATCCAGACGACTTCGCAATGGCAATGTTGCCAGATCTTTCCACTCTGGAACCCATTCTCAAAAAGATTGCGTTTTGGGCACCCAAAACGCCGGTGCCGTGTGGACGCCAGGCCTAAACGATAAGCAATTGTATCGGAGTCACCTGAATCCGTTGCCATGTGGACAGGGCCTAAGAGGCTTTTGGGGAACCCACCACAGACTGGTTCGAGCTGGCAGGAACGCTACAGTAGCTCAAATAAACACTCTTTACAGCCATGGTGAATAGAAAAGCTTTTCAGTTTGCACAACACATCAGACCTTGAGGCGGATGGCCTACAACAGCAGAAAACAGCATCAGATTCCACTCCTGTCAGCCAAGAACAGAAATCTGAGGCGAAAGTGGGTGCAGCATGACCTAGGTATACAGGTGTTCCTAATAAAATGGCTAGTGAATGTATGTATTGTTCCATACAGAACTGAGCCACAAAAAAAAGATGATTCCTGTTTCCTCAGTAATCTTGCAGCCCTGCTGACATCCCGCCTTATCTTTGTTTGGACTTTTTTTTCTTCTTCCTGAAACACCCAAAACGCATTATCAGCAATGATCGAGATGTGTGTGAAATACAGTTACAGGTATAATGAACAAGGATAAGGTGGTTTACTTCATTTCGCTCGATTACTCCATTTTTCAAAATGTCTAGAATAAAAAGTAAATAGGCCAAGCTGCGATTGTGCAATTGAAGTACAAATTACACAATAATCTGACAGAGCGGTGTTGCGTTTTTCTTGGCTCGAACGAGAGAACTGGAGCATCAACCATTTTTCTGTTTAACGTGCTTGCTATTTGACAACACAGACTTGAGACACTTGTAAAATTAGGACACTCTGTCTTTTAGTGACTGTGTGTGTGTTTCTGAATCCCTGTGCTATAAGACACAACCCTAATCATTTCATCATCATAACTGCACACACATACACACGCACACACACACATATATATATTATCTGTGTTAGAATTTTTTCAGCGATCGTGATGTGGCGTCGCTAATGAAAGATTTAACAGAAAACTTAAACTTTGTCCAAATTTAAGGACCGCATTGCATTTCCTTTCATTCTTTCACCAAACCACACATCATTGTTAACAATGATATGACAAACCGCGTTAAAATGGCGTTTGGATATCAGCACGCACCAAGCCTGCGTACATGAGGGAGCCATTTTCATCCTTCACTGCCTTGTGTGTTTGCTTAGCCTCAGTGAAGGCTTCCTCCATCCCACCAGGCCTTGACATTTTACCCAGTGCTCCAAACCAGTGATTTACAGACAGAATCCAGACCTAAACAGGACGTACGAAACGTAATGTTGAAACCGTACCATATGGGAAAGGTCTCTGTGTTACGGTCTCTGCACTGTCGCGCGTCTTTGATATACAGTCTCGCGTCACTCAGAGGAAAACACAGAGTATGTGTTATAGCATGCGTTCAGGCATACAGAATGACTCTTCCCGAACCTTCGTTCCTCCCTCTGCCGCTCAGCAGGACACAGGCGCTGTCTCTGCAGAACGAGGACACTGGGTTGCTTTGGCTGCACGCCATTGCTTGTGAAGCACATTTGAGCAGACCGGAGAGGAGAGAAAATATGGAGGAGGTTCTGAAATCTGCCGCGTCGTTTCACTGTCATGAAGTAAGACCTGTCGATGTGAGCGAAATTGATTTGATTTAGGAGCGTGAGTCACTGAGAATCATTCATCAATGCGGTGAGCCGTCGTAAATGAGTGTTTTGACTTGAAAACTCAGGCGGCAGAAACACAATGATGAATATGAATTGAATCTGAGGAGAGATCAGTGAAAAAGATGTGGAATTTACAGGTAAATCCATTACATAAATACTGGTGCCTTGTGTGTGTTTTGTTGGGGTTTTTTTTATTGCTGGGGTTCTCAGTAACTCAGTGACTAGGTTTCTCCTGGAACTGTCTCAGGAAAAGCCTTAGGAGATTTACATCCACAGCTTTTTTTTCTGCTCCAGAGGCAACGTGAACACCAGATTCACATGGCTTGTTTTTTATGTTACTGTGTGTTTCTAAAGAGCCAGTCGGGTAAAATCGGAGTTAACAGCTATTAATTAAAGCACAAACAAATGGTCTGTTGCATTAATGCAGGTTTGATTCATGAACGCAGACTGGATTTAATATGCTCCTTGTCCCACTGACACGATGTCCAACATGAGATTACAATAAATGTGTAGAAATTCTAACAAGTCAGACTAATTTTGTTGGATTTTCTGTAATGAAAACCTCCAAGCACTTACTCCACCTCTCACTTTAACTTCACACTTTTCTAACTTTTCATAAAAATACAGCTGGGAATTTGATCATCTCCAGTGTCATTGCTTTAATAATTAATTTGTTACTCACTCGGAAATATTACTCATTGTACCAATTGTTTTATTCCCTCATTTTGATCGTGAACTGCTTTCATTTTTTAAAAATTTTTATAAACGTCTTGGCCAGTGATTGAAAAACTTCAGAAAAACTTTACATAACGTGCATTGTGAAGAGGTCTTTCAAGTTTTTTTATTTAAGTGTTGTCAGGATATATTTTGCCATCTCATCCTCCTCTAATCTGAAACTTTTCAAATTTTGACAACTTTTCTCAAGAAGTATCTCAAGTTGTTGCAGGCCATGTTTTATGTTTTTATATGTTGCAACCTACAACAAGACTATTTTTTAGTTGTTGGGGGTTTTTTTTATTCCAGTGTACATGTGCGAATTCTGACATTTTTTTTAATCCTGACACTGATCAGACTGGATGTGCTGCGTGACAGAAGAAGTACCAAATCCCTGGCTTTACGTCTAACTCCCTCCTCTTTGGACTCGGCTTAGCTGTTCCATCTATCATTGCGGATCTTTATTCCACTTAAATCTGATGTTAGGAACGTTTTTATTTCTTTTTTTTTCCAGTGAAGCTGGCGTTTTACTGTGGAAGCACAGGGTTTTCTGGGTAAACCAAAAAGAAGCTTTTCACTTTGCAAATTCGGTGCTGGTGCTTAAAACTAGGCAGACACTGAGAGATGAACTTGCAGGAGTTTGTTTTAAGAGTCAGTTTTTGTCCTCACCCCCTGAACCTTGATGGTTCCTCCAGATGTAGCACAGCGAAGCGTGTCAAAAAAAAAAAATCCCGCCGCCTCAGCAGAATCAGATCCAGCTGGCGTGGCTAGCCGAGCTACAACTCATTGGTTACAGCTGGGCTTCGATTTATGTGATAGCTGAACAAATAAATTACAGGATTAGATAGGGCAGGAAAGAGGACACTTTTGTTTCACTCCATCGTCGGCTTCAGCGAATCCGCACCTCTCAAGTGTATGCAAAGGAATGGCCTCGGATATTAATGGGGATTTAATAGCATACCATACCAGAGTTCTCATTTTTTAAGAAAAAGGACTTTCTTAATTGATTTGAGGAAAAGAAAAAAATATATACTTTTCTTGCACAGATCTGGACTTGGGGAAAAAAAATCCGTCCTTTTTATTGAATTCGCAATCATGTGACAGGTTTTGAATGAAAACCAGAATCAAATTAATAATTATCCCATAATTCTCATCAAGTGTACACAGGACAGTATTTTAATATTAGCATCAGGCAGTCTAAATGTCTAAATATCTCATTCGAAATGTTCTCAAACTATTCACCAACTTGTACGTATTCTTGCATCTAGAAAATGTTTCTTACGAGTTCTTATGAAATGCAGCTTTTATTTTTCTTCTTTTCTATATGACCAGTTTTGCTTAAAAAAATTAAGATATCTACTGCTCGAAGTCGGCAATATGACGATATAATAGCAAGATCGTGATACATTATACAACCCCGATTCCAAAAAAGTTGGGACAAAGTACAAATTGTAAATAAAAACGGAATGCGATGATGTGGAAGTTTCAAAATTCCATATTTTATTCAGAATAGAACATAGATGACATATCAAATGTTTAAACTGAGAAAATGTCACATTTAAAGAGAAAAATTAGGTGATTTTAAATTTCATGACAACAACACATCTCAAAAAAGTTGGGACAAGGCCATGTTTCCCACTGTGAGACATCCCCTTTTCTCTTTACAACAGTCTGTAAACGTCTGGGGACTGAGGAGACAAGTTGCTCAAGTTTAGGGATAGGAATGTTAACCCATTCTTGTCTAATGTAGGATTCTAGTTTCTCTACTGTCTTAGGTCTTTTTTGTCGTATCTTCCGTTTTATGATGCGCCAAATTTTTTCTATGGGTGAAAGATCTGGACTGCAGGCTGGCCAGTTCAGTACCCGGACCCTTCTTCTACGCAGCCATGATGCTGTAATTGATGCAGTATGTGGTTTGGCATTGTCACGTTGGAAAATGCAAGGTCTTCCCTGAAAGAGACGTCGTCTGGATGGGAGCATATGTTGCTCTAGAACCTGGATATACCTTTCAGCATTGATGGTGTCTTTCCAGATGTGCAAGCTGCCCATGCCACACGCACTAATGCAACCCCATACCATCAGAGATGCAGGCTTCTGAACTGAGCGCTGATAACAGCTTGGGTCGTCCTTCTCCTCTTTAGTCTGAATGACACGGCGTCCCTGATTTCCATAAAGAACTTCAAATTTTGATTCGTCTGACCACAGAACAGTTTTCCACTTTGCCACAGTCCATTTTAAATGAGCCTTGGCCCAGAGAAGACGTCTGCGCTTCTGGATCGTGTTTAGATACGATGACTTCTTTGAACTATAGAGTTTCAGCTGGCAACGGCGGATGGCACGGTGAATTGTGTTCACAGATAATGTTCTCTGGAAATATTCCTGAGCCCATTTTGTGATTTCCAATACAGAAGCATGCCTGTATGTGATGCAGTGCCGTCTAAGGGCCCGAAGATCACGGGCACCCAGTATGGTTTTCCGGCCTTGACCCTTACGCACAGAGATTCTTCCAGATTCTCTGAATCTTTTGATGATATTATGCACTGTAGATGATGATATGTTCAAACTCTTTGCAATTTTACACTGTCGAACTTCTTTCTGATATTGCTCCACTATTTGTCGGCGCAGAATTGGGGGATTGGTGATCCTCTTCCCATCTTTACTTCTGAGAGCCGCTGCCACTCCAAGATGCTCTTTTTATACCCAGTCATGTTAATGACCTATTGCCAGTTGACCTAATGAGTTGCAATTTGGTCCTCCAGCTGTTCCTTTTTTGTACCTTTAACTTTTCCAGCCTCTTATTGCCCCTGTCCCAACTTTTTTGAGATGTGTTGCTGTCATGAAATTTCAAATGAGCCAATATTTGGCATGAAATTTCAAAATGTCTCAGTTTCGACATTTGATACGTTGTCTATGTTCTATTGTGAATACAATATCAGTTTTTGAGATTTGTAAATTATTGCATTCCGTTTTTATTTACAATTTGTATTTTGTCCCAACTTTTTTGGAATCGGGGTTGTACTACAATAGACTTTTCTTAGTTATTGTGAGCATCAGGAAATCTTTTAATATACATTTCATTTTTTGTTTTTTTTTTAGTTATTACAGTAGTTTGACTGGATAAAACTCAATAAATAACATTGTAAAATATAAATTTTAGAATATAAAAATATGTATTTTATTTTACCTCTTTTCAGTGTTAGAAGATGAAATTCTGTAGAAGAAGAATTAGATTTTTTGTTTTTGTTTAGATTTAAAAAAGTAGCAAGAGAAATATCACAGAAAATGATCATGGTATGATATTTTTCTCATACCAGCCATTCCTATCGACACTTCTACATTTCTGATGTCGGTCTGTTTTTAATTTAAAAGGGTCTTCATTATCAGACCTGGACACTGAGTTTTGGACATTCACTCATGTTTCTGTTTTGTTTTGTTTTTTGGTTGTGAAAGTTATAGGATCTGAACGTAGTAAAGATCTAAACTTTCCTTATTCACCCTCCTTATTGTGTATCACATTCCATGTTTTCCTTTTCCATGATACGGTTAATAACTTTTAAATGTAAGAAAACCAAACAAAAGAAGAGTCTGGACAGGCAGAAAAACGGAAAAGAAAATCATCACGTTTCTTCTCATCTCATCTCATTATCTGTAGCCGCTTTATCCTGTTCTACAGGGTCGCAGGCAAGCTGGAGCCTATCCCAGCTGACTACGGGCGAAAGGCGGGGTACACCCTGGACAAGTCGCCAGGTCATCACAGGGCTGACACATAGACACAGACAACCATTCACATTCACGCCTACGGTCAATTTAGAGTCACCAGTTAACCTAACCTGCATGTCTTTGGACTGTGGGGGAAACCGGAGTACCCGGAGGAAACCCACGTGGACACGGGGAGAACATGCAAACTCCGCACAGAAAGGCCCTCGCCGGCCACGGGGATCGAACCCGGACCTTCTTGCTGTGAGGCGACAGCGCTAACCACTACACCACCGTGCCGCCATCACGTTTCTTACAATGCTAAAAACATTTGTGAAGAAAGTCAAGTCAGGTCAACTTTATTGTCAAATATGCCATACATGCTCGACATACAGCACAGATGAAATTACAGTCCTCTCTGACCCACCGTGCAAACAAGCAATGCAATAAATAAAAATAGAATAATAGTGTAAGGAATTGATTTGCGTCTGTGTCTCATAAGTGCAGGAAAGCCATTCTCTGGACAAAACATGGCAGAACATGTCGAGCTTTGAAGCTTTATTGATAACCTTCATTTTCCTCATAACACAGCGTGTTTTAACGTAATTCAATACATGCATGGATTATTTGTAGGTGCATTGCATCAGTCGCACATTCTCATATGTAATTGTTTGTTTGTTTGTGTGTGTGTGTGTGTGTGAGATTGAACACTTAGCCTGCTGCCCTTCACCCGTCCAAGTCCAGAGCATCAGTGAACATGACCTGAGCATCACTGGTGGTGATAAAGTCTGCAGCGAGTGAACAAGTGAGCTGGTTTTCAGCCGAGGTGCTCGATACACCGTGCTGTTTTTTGTGTAGAGACAGACCGGGTAATAAAATGCCCAAATCCTATTATTTGATGGCAAATAAATACGCATATGATGTACATGACTGAGGCATCATTGATCTGTCTGGAGTCAGGACCGGCCTTGCTGCGTAAAGCACTTTCTCCCATCAATACACCCGTGACCTTTGACCTCTGGGACAAATCGATGGGATTGATCAGCGGCTGCAGACTGGACTGTCATCTACAGGGACCAGACACGATGGTCATTAATGCTGGTCTTTGTGTGTGTGTGAGAGAGAGAGAGAGAGAGAGAGAGCGCGACTCACACAACCCCCTACTCCATGTCACTACTCTCTTGTGTGTTTGTTTTACTCGTTCATTCATTTGCTATTTTCTTCAAGATTATTATTCAACATTATCTTAGCCTTCATCCTTCATTAAACCAATGTCATGCTGATGGCGCTACAACAGATTTCTCCAGATTTCATTTCGGCTCATGTTTGGATTGACGTGACGGCTTTTTTTCTTTCAGATAAAGAAAGAATGCAGAGTTTTCTGGATCAACGCCTTGTCTTTTTGAGCTCTCGGGTCTGTTTACTCGTTAGTTGGACACTACTTAACTTATTTTACACCACAGCAAATAACAGTATAGCAATTATATACATATAAATAAATCATACAATCATCTTCAGTATAGGTAGATTTAAATAATGTTTCTCTTCATGAGATTATTATCAAGCAAATATGATTTATGATTATTAAACCTGTGTCTCTGCATTTTTTAAACTAAATCCAAGCTGGAAATTGACATGATTTTAAGTTCAGTTATCTGCGAATAGAAGGAGATTTCTCTGAAATGAGTAAAATGTAGAGAAAAAGTTTTACTAATGGTTTGAATCTCATAATGAGAACTATTCTGTCAAATCAACTACGCGAGCAATATTTTAATTTGCTAAGATTTCTTTTTTGTTATAAAGCTGGAACATTTTTTTTTGCGCAGTGAACAAAATGGGGGCGGCACGGTGGTGTAGTGGTTAGCGCTGTCGCCTCACAGCAAGAAGGTCCTGGGTTCGAGCCCCGGGGCCGGCGAGGGCCTTTCTGTGTGGAGTTTGCATGTTCTCCCCGTGTACGCGTGGGTTTCCTCCGGGTGCTCCGGTTTCCCCCACAGTCCAAAGACATGCAGGTTAGGTTAACTGGTGACTCTAAATTGAGCGTAGGTGTGAATGTGAGTGTGAATGGTTGTCTGTGTCTATGTGTCAGCCCTGTGATGACCTGGCGACTTGTCCAGGGTGTACCCCGCCTTTCGCCCGTAGTCAGCTGGGATAGGCTCCAGCTTGCCTGCGACCCTGTAGAAGGATAAAGCGGCTACAGATAATGAGATGAGATGAGATGAACAAAATGGAGATTATGTAGGAAAATGATACGCATTTGTGACACCTATTTGTAATAGACAATGTGGACGTGAGAAGGTTTTCGTTTGACTCATCCTCGTATATACTATCAGACTTGTTCACGATAAACGATGTTAAGATTTTCTCGGATAAGTCGATGTACCGTGTGAGTTCAGATCTATCTTAACCCATTTTAAAGTGAATTCTTTACATTTGACGATACCTGGGAATGATCTGATATTTGCGATATCGATATATCGAGACAACCCCCGACTGTTAGCTCTGTTCATCTTGATACGTTTCAAATGTTTCAGTGAATAAAGAGTGCAGAGTTTCTCAGTGCAGAGAGTGTAGAAAATTAGTGCAAAGGTGTTTTTTTGTTTGTTTTTTTTAATCCTTTGTAGTAGCAACCTCATGTAAGTGTTGACTCACACCGTGTCGAGAATGCTCTTTTCTCAACAAAATGGCGGTGAGCTGAGCATCGCAAGTCGCTTGGTGTCTGGCTCATGCATGCGTGTGTGTGTTTACGCGTTTGCGCTTGGGTTAATGGTTGTCTCTAATGTGTGTTGTGTGTGTAGGGACTCAGCTGCGCTTTATTGTCTGGATTGTGTGTGACGGCGGCCCTCTGCTGACGGTCCGTGTGTGCATGAGCTTGGCCACCGGCCCAGACACTGCCACAGCGGTAATAGAGTTGATTGATCACCATCACTCCTTCAAGGTTTCCCTGCTGATTTCACCAGCCCTCGCTGCTGCAAACCACACGCACACACACACAAACACACACACACACTCCGACACCCTTCTTCATCCTGAACCAGCATGGTGTGCTCTCATATCGGCAAAGTCGCCTCTCGGATCGCCATTAGGTTGAACCACAGCCCCTCAGCTAGTCTGCTCCATTCTGCGTGTGTGTGTGCCCGCCAGGCTCTGCATTGCAGTGCGGTTGACATCAGCGGTGTTTGCATTAAGCACATAATCAATGACTGGCTGTCAGCGTAAGGGTCGCGACCCCCATCTGCGCCACGGGGAGCGGCGAGAGAAGGTCACAGGTTGCGAGATTAAGACAGGGTCGTCCTGAAGCGCTCCCAGACAGATAAATCAACCATCATCCCATCTCATCAAATGTGTCTGCTTCTCCGAGAATTGATTCAGACTCCATGACTGACTGGGCTTTACTTTCTTTTTTTTTCCTCAAAAAAAGAGACTGGTTGCTGCTTTGACCGAAGAATTTCATGAGCTTTTTTTTTCTCTTTTTTTTTTTAAGTGTTGTTTGATGAACTGCAATGGTTTTGTCACATGGCACTACGCTTTGTGTGTGTGAAAAGTTATGCTTCCCAGAGGCTGATCAGTTTATTCCTGAGCATTCTACAACATTCCACTAAATGTCGTCGTCATTTATGCTTTGTTTGTACCTAAAACCTGTTTAAACTAATTGAATAGTTAATGCTATATGAATTTGTAATCCTGGAACCATTCAGCATACTTTTAGATCACATTTCCCTCCAGATATGATCGCATCACTTTGCTCTGGCTTAACGTTTTTTAGTTTGGTTTGGTTTGGTTTTTAACATGCTCTCAATATTTTAACATACCTTCTGTGTGTGTGTGTGTGTGTGTGTGTGTGTGTGTGTGTGTGTGTGTGTGTGTAGCAACAGCGAGCTTGCTGTCCTGCTGGCTGCGCATCGTGTGTATGAGCATGTGTTTTGCAAACCCTTTTTTTCCCTAAAGGAAAGGATTGATCAGTGCAGGAGGAAGGCTTTGCAGCAGTCGAGATGGACTGAGTGAGACAGAGGAGAGAGAGAGAGAGAAAGAGAGGAGAGGAAAGGAGAGGGAGGGCGCGTAGTGCGGCACACTGTTGCCGACTGGATATCAGACTTGCCAAGGCGCTGGAGAGACTCTGCCAGACAGGTGCGGCGACCTGGAGGAGAAGAGGAAAGGGGAGGGGGTCGCTGGGGGAAAAGATTGAGAGTGGTATTTTTTTGGGGTGAGTGACCGTTTCCGGTATTGGGGTGCATGGGAAAGTGTGTATGAGATGAAAGAGAGAGAGAGAGAGATTGCACTGATTTGGTGTCATGGGGTGGGGGTGAGAGTGGGTGTTGGAGGTAGACGACTGCCTCGTCACCTCACATACTCCTGTCCCACCTCAGTGACCTGCCTCTGTCTGGGATAGCTCACTCACCTTCTCTCTCTCTCTCTCCCTCCCTCTCTCTCTTGCACACTGTCTTTCCTCTTACCTTTTACCGTTACTCTGAAATGACAAATCATACGTGTCGGCTCTGACGGCGTGCCTGTGTTCGTGTGAGGCAGGGAGGAGGGGTCGTTTAAGGCGCATGTCGAGCTGTTCTCATTTCCGGCAGCGTCCACTCATTCCCTATTCCCTCGAGGAGGAGGAAGCTGGCTGATTGTTTGTGGGGGGAGGAGTCTGGTAGTGATGTGTGTTTGTGTGCAAGCGTGGCGAAAAACAACATTTTGGCTGGCGCGTGCGCTTTTGAAATTGATGCCTGGCCAGTCTGATGTCGGGACTAGCAAGAAGGTGGTGAGAAAGCTGGCGCTGTCGTCTCTACTGATCGATCTGGTGATCACGTCTGAATGACAACTTCAGTCCAGAACGGAGCGCTCCACTGTCAGAAGGAGGGGGGGGTGACGGGGGTGTCGCAGTGACTGTGTGTCTGAGTTAAATGAGTGCAGGTTGGGGGGAGTAGGGGGGAGCGGAGGAGAACTGCAGCCGCCGCCGATCAGCGTCTCACACTTTTTTTTTTTTTTTTTTTGCTGATACCGAATCGTTTGCGAGAGGCGCGAATCCCGAGTCCTTCCCCCTTTCTCTGTGTCTGAGCTGCACCTCTGCCTTTCCGTACAAGCCTCTTGCAGCAGATCAGCAAGGTGAGGGATGCACACTAATGCTGTGGCTCTGAAGACAAAGAAGAAAGAGAGAGAGAGAGAGAGAGAAAAAGAGACTGACCGTCTGACTGGGGGCTTACCTCAGCCAACAAAGGCTAGTTAGCGCAGAGCAGGGTGCCACGGACTCGCCGCTGCGTTTTTGACGGAGAAATGAAAAAGTCTGAAAAGGCGTGTTCTTTTTTAAAACTCGTTTGCTCTTTATCGGTCGTGCTGCCTTCTTTCGTCCGGTTGGGTCAGCGTTCGGATTGTAGCGACTAGCGAGGAATGCAGGACAAGTTATCTGGTGAAAAATCAGGGTGGAGAGGAGGGGAATTGTGTGTGTGTGTTTTGATATCCTGATCCATCTGCAGAGGGCCGGTGTTGTTGTATGGTACCAGACAGAGCTTTGGCCCGCCGAGACGAACAGAGCCGGACGCTGAACAAAGAGCATCCATACAGGAAAGAGTGCGTGTGTGTAAATGTGTGTGTGTGCATGATAAAGAGAGAGAGAGACAGGATCCTGGTTCTTCCCCCCCCACACACTCTAACCCCTGCATCTCTTCGGACCATGCTGTACTTCTCCTGTTCCCTGAGACCCTAACTTGTGAGCTGAGTGAATGCAAAATCACGGGTTAGGCTCTTGGGACCTGGGCGGAGGGCAAGAGCGACTCAGAACTCGGAACTTTCCTCATGAGGCGACAGGAGAGCGATACAGCACGCCGACTGATGTCCTAGGAACAGGGACTAAAATGAACCAGGGACGGTGAAGCAGTTAGACTTAGCGGAAAGCTGCTGTTACAGCAGTTTGCTGTCTAGACAACGCCTTTCTTCGTTTTTTTTTTTCCATGCAGCTTGCAGTGCGCCGCATGTTCTATAATGAATCTGTGTTCCGCTTGTCGAGATTGTTGCATAAAACTTTAAAATAAAGATTTTTTTTGTCAAACTTGTTTAGCTGTTGATGTGTTTTTCCCTCACAGGCCACTAGGCAGCACAATGTGTTGTCGAACCTCTGTTACTCAACACGTATAAAAAAAATTTAACATGTATTAAGATGCATAGGTTACTGACGTGTCATCTCGTCGCCATTTCAAGTCAGTAAGAGATAATTTCTTTAACGATTCTCTGAATGAAAATTGAATATCGACTTGTCAGAGAAAAGACGCAAAGCAAAACACCGTTCTTAGTCACAAGGAGGTTTAAGGAGGCTCATAATGTTTAAAATCAGCATTTTTTTTTCAATAGAAGAATATTCCGTAATATTCAAATAACATCTCCGTTTTTCATCCAGGCACCCAGCTCATCCTTCAGCCCTCAGTTCCATTTTAAACATCAATCAATTACACTTGGTATTCCTCGTGTTCCTTCATTATTCACCACCTTGTCCTTAAAAGGGTTGCACATATTGAGTAAACACGTGTTCATTGTTCATCTTTTTTTTTTCTACTAGAAAGTCTGACTCCCAGTACAGTTTCTGCCACTTAATTAAATCCACACACCTCGTCTCATAATAGTGCAGACAATCAGAACCGAATGGCAGGTTAATTTCTCTAATGCCACCCAGGCATCTGCATGCACTGGAAAGGTGGCTTGACATTTAACAACAGATCTGCAGTCCGGGTTCACTCGGTACAGTTAGACTCGCTCTTCTTCTTTTTCTCCACGAACCGAACTCATTAAGTTTTACGACTAATTTTGTTACATCCTCCCTGGAGTGTTCAACTTTTAAAAATCTAATTTTGCTAAATTACCCACATTAGAAATGCTGTTTTTCAAAAACAATCGCTTTTCCCCTCAGACGTGCTCTCATGCGCTCTCTCTCTGTCTCTGTCTCCCTTTTGCTGTCTCTCTGTCTGTCTCACTGTCTCTTTCACCGTCTCTCTCTGGCTCTAATTGTATTTTCTCCCCCCGTTTGGTCTCGCACCGAACAATGGCCGATGCCAACTAATCAGTGTGACTCTTTACCACGGAGCCCCCAGCAACAGCTGAAGCGCTGCCATGCTCCACGCATACCAAGCAGTCAGCCGCGGCACAGCAAGCGCCAGCCCGGTGCCCACCGTGGGGCCAGACACTTTTATTAGAATCTGTCTGACACTTGCCGAAGCCTGGCAGCGCCAAGGCAATGATGAAATTCACCGCTCTCCCTACCCCCACCAACACACACACACAGCGCGCATTTCAGAGCTCATCTGAACAGTCCTATAAATATTCGACCCCCCTCCAGAGCTAAATACAGAGGATGTGGTGTGACCGCAAATGAAAAAAAAAAAAGTTTAATAAACGGATTGATGTGTTTTAAAGGGTCTGGTGCGCTACACACATACACACGCGCGCACACATACGCACAGTCTCACTCAGCTTGCATTTAATATTTACAGATTTAGTCAGAGATACCTTGGCATATAGGTCATATGTGTGTATTGGTTTGTTTTACACACAAAGACCTTTTCATAAAGAGGTTCAAATCCTGATGATACAGTAATCACTGACTCCATAAGCAGTAAAAAGAAAAGCTTTTTAAATGCTGATTTGTATGATTTGCTTTACTCGCATCTGCTAACTAACTCATGTTTCATTTATGAGACTTTATTATGAGGGAGTGTCTGTCACCCTCACATATTTACTACAGTTTTAACACGCTTGATTAGCGCACTGTGTTCCATAATAAATTACAGAGCACACATTCTTTAAAAGAAAAAAAGGTTGTTATTTTTTATTAGTTCCCTTGAGGGAGGTCATCAGTATTTGTCATCTTGTCACGGTCACTTATTTTTCATTATATAGCTTTACCTTGAGCTCACCTCACTTGCGTTAGGCCTGTCTTCATTCATGAAATAATCAATTAACATTCCTGCAAAAAAGTAAAACACAAGCTGGGATGTAATAAAACAGTTCAGTTTTAGAAACTCAGTAATTCCCCATAATGAGCATTCATACGACACTTATTTAAAGCAATTTGTATTAAATTAAAGCAGCTTCTTGGTGGTTTCATTGTTTTGTGAAAATGCGGCACGCGGGTGCTCGTTCTGATCCATCGTCTCACCTGTCTTGTGAAACGCCACAAGAAAATTCTGTTAAATGTCAAGCGAGAAAGGCTGATGGTAGTAGACTTTATATTAAAGCAGCCTGTCAAGGAGGGGGTAAAGTAAGAACTCATGTCCCTTTCAAACTCTACTTAACATCTGTGCATGTGAAACATGCTGAAAGTAGATTAAGAAAAGCTCAGGAGTTTGAGACGATGTCCAGATTTAGAGGATTACAACCTTGTTTTTCCATTCGATCGAAGGCTGTGTTAATGTCAGACTTTGCCAAAGTCTTATCAATCCAAGCCTGAGGAGCCAGCTGTGTGTGTGTGTGTGTGTGTGTGTGTGTGTGTGTGTGTGTGTGTGTTGCACACACAGGAGGGGGGAGCAGGTGGGGAGTCTGATGTCTGAATTTCCAGACACTGCAGCGGGAGGCCAGACAGTCACCTGAACACAATCACAGATTGTGTGTTCTAATCAGAATTGGACTCCGTCCCAATCCAAAGTCAAACATTTGCTCCACAGCCACAGATTTTTGCCGTTGCAGTCTTCACAATGCTATAGCCACCCAACCATTAAACCATCCAACCATTTAATGCATACTGGCCTTATACTGAAACATCAGGATCATTTACAAAAGCTCTGCAGTGGGCGTTGCCAGTAGCATTGGTGTTAGCGGTCAGTGTGTGGTAGTTCAGTGGTCGTGCATCTTGTCACAATCTGATGCCTGAAAAATACTTTTAAAACTATCTGCTGCAATACAATATTCTGTGTTTGGGTTCAAGAACATGCCTCCTTAACTGGTACTGATTGGCACAAAGGCTACACCCCTTTCACTGGGACTAACTGGCACAGAGGACACGCCTCCTTCACTGTACTTATAGACACAGAGGACACTCCTCCTTCACTAGTACTGATAGGCACTGAGGACACACCTTCACTGTACTTATAGACATAGAGGACACGCCTCCTTCACTATACTTATAAACATAGAGGACACACCTCCTTCACTGTACTTATAGACACAGAGAACACGCCTCCTTCACTGTACTTACATATAGACACAGAGAACACGCCTCCTTCACTAGTACTGATAGGCACTGAGGACACACCTTCACTGTACTTATAGACATAGAGGACACGCCTCCTTCACTGTACTTATAAACATAGAGGACACACCTCCTTCACTGTACTTATAGACACAGAGAACACGCCTCCTTCACTGTACTCATAGACTTAAAGGACACGCCTCCTTCACTAGTACTGATAGGCACTGAGGACACCTACTTCACTGTACTTATAGACACAGAGGACACACCTCCATCACTGGTACTGATAGGCACAGAGAACACGCCTACTTCACTGTCGTTATAGGCACAGAGGACACGCCTCCTTCACTGTACTTAAAAACATAGAGGACACACCTCCTTCACTGTACTTATAGACTTAAAGGACATGCATCCTTCACTGTTACTGCTCAGTGTTATATCTATCTGTTATATCACTGTTGTATCTAATGACTGATGGTAATGAGCTTGCACTTACTGTATATAAAGAGTATAAAAGTAGAGTGACAGTGGAATTTCCCAAAGTTGACTTCCTAAGTCGTGAATGTCACAAAAGTGGAATCTTTGTTCATGTGGAATCTCTACAGATACATCAGTTTTGGCATTTGGCTAGTGCCCATCAAATTACCTACAATCGTTATGGGTGAGGTTTTTACTTCCAGAGCCTCATGATTCTGCTCTCCTAAAGGATGTAAGTTAATATGGAGAAAATGTGTGTATGCAAGATGTGTACATATAAACTCATGATTAGAAGTAAATTACCCGGTTTTAAAAAAAGTGTATAGGTGTATATGGTCTCGACTCGACTCCTGTTTGTGTGTGTTAACAGTCTTTAATGTTTGAGCACAAGTGTCACCCAGAACTGCCTCCAACCCCAACACTGTCTAGGTCTCCTCCTTCCTTCCTTCCTTCCTTCCTTCCTTCCTTCCTTCCTTCCTTCCTTCCTCTTATTCACCCTCCCCCTTTCTGCCTCTCTCTCTGGGATCTCTGCAGAGCTGCTTCGGAGGTGTTGCCAGGGAAACATGCTATCTGCTCAGAGTTATTGAACCGCGACTAGCTTTTTTTTCTCTCACTGTAGAGGATAATGAGGCTCTGTCTCACAGCTCGGCCTTTCCAGCGGCCACAGCTTCGATACGACCCGCAGCTGGCGTCACTTTTAACCCACCAGCCAGCAGCAACATGCTCTGCAGGTGTATCAGCCCTAACCTTCTGCTGTAGACACTCATTCTCTCTCACACACACCACTCATTCTGATTATATTGCTGAAACCTTCCCTCAAGCGAACCTGTGTTTGTGGTTGTGTAAATAGAATGTGACTGGTGTGTGATTGGCAGCTGAACGTGGGAACTTTAGTGAAGTTGTACTGTGAGGGGAAAGAGAGTGCAACACACACACACATACCTACACTACTCAGCTTGCGGTCTTCCTTTGTACTTGAGCTCACAGAGAGCTTTGGCAGGGAAGAACTCGTACATCTGCTTTCCTGCATCCTCAAGTGAACTCTGAAGAAAGAAAAAACACAGATCTGCCTTTTCGTGTTATTGTCTCATTAACTCATGTCCTGTTCATCTTTTTTTTTTCTTTTTTTTCAGGAGTTGAAAGTTAAGAAGTCACCTTGTGCAGCATGCAGGTAAAAACTTTGGTTCTCGTGTTTTGTGAGTGTGAAAGATACAAATATAAAAAGTAAAATTTGAAGAATAAAGTGTGTGTATTTTATAATTTATACACGTGGACTTGCTTTTAATTCAGAATATATACATACACAAGAAAAGGAATATCTCACAGGTTTGACTTTGTAGGGACATCCAGCTATTCCTCAGGCTATTTTACAAAAATGCAAATTTTTATAAAAAATAAAAAAATCTAAAAGAGCCCAAACATTTCCTTTTGGTTACTGAGGTTCAGATTAAAGTTAGATTTTGGTGCAGCAGTTCAATAATTAGCTTCATTAATAACTATGTCACCGTAAAGTCCTCATAAGGATAGTAACACATCTGCATCGGTTCTGTACAGCTTTATTGTGTAGTACAATAATAATGTCATAAAATAGTATAATGTCTTCACATAATGCTAATGGTGGTACCTATTGTTTATTTATTTACTTGTTTGTTTGTTTTCCAGGTTTGGTACACCTTAAGTGCTGCTGAAAACTTCTGTTAGTGCAATTTGTCCCGATGTAAAGCAGCGCGGTCTCCTAACTGAAGCCTACGACTTTCCCCAAAAGCCATCCAGAACGACGTAAAGGCTTTTCCACTGCAGTCATGCATAAGTCATGTAGCTCTACCCCTTTCACCTGCGGCAGTGTGTGTGTAAGTCACATGGTAGGGACTGTGTGTGTGTGTGTGTCGTATGGAAAGCACATCTGGTAAGTTCTGCATATACGGATGACTCAAAGACACACATGAGTGTATTCATCATCTCAAACAGAAGGTAAGAGGTGATTGAGTTCATTGTCTCTCTCTCACACACACACACACACACACACACACACACACACACACACACACACACACACTTGCCTCACTGTCCTTATGAGGACTGTCCATTGAGGACCAGCCAAATGTCTCCACAAGGACAAAACTGCCACATATTCCTATCCTTGTGGTGACCAAGATATAAATACATGCCAAGGCTTTCACTCACACACACACACACACACACACACACACACACACACACACACACACACACACAGGCCTATAACTTCCACAATAACATAAACCTAATAAGTATAACTTGTTCTGCAAATTGGTCCTTTTTAAATTCACTGCTTTCCTTTTATTCTTTATCGTAGCCACAATGGGATGAAGCAGACGTTCAGTAAATATAATATATATACAGTACTGTCCAGAAGTCTTAGGCACATGCACAGAAATGCTGCCGAGCAAAGATGCCTTCAGAAATAATGAAATTAAATGTTTCTACGTTCAAAAAATACTTTAAAGAGCAGTAAACTGTAATAACTGAAGCAAAGTCAGTATCAATAGCAATGAGGCAATAGCCTCAGTTATTCTGAACACTTTGACTGTCACACCTGCTTCTTAATTTCGCAGCAAAACCCAGCTGCCTTCATTGTTTTTATGTCTGTAAAGTGGCCTCTTATGTAATATGCTGCTTTCTTTACTGACATACAAAGATTTTTTTTTTTGGTAACATTTAATTTTGTACTGAAAAACTAGTCTGTACTTTAAAAAAAAATAGGATGCCTAAGACTTTTACACAGTACTATACGACATGCTTATACTGTAAATATGAAATTATTAAAAATTATTATTTTTTTAAATTACATTTATACAATGTGTCTTTGAAATTTCAAAATGATCAATAAAATATCATGGAATTTTTTTTGTCTCTTCTAATGTGTTGCTGGATTGTTTGTTATTTTGTGTGTTGTATTAATCACTACACATCCACTCACGTATATAATATGAACCACATCTTTACGGTCTGCAAATCTGGCTAAACTGGTGTTCATCATGACAAAATGTAACTTCACTTCTAAACGCTGTACAATAAAACTCCTCATTTTCATTGTGATGTTTGAAATTGTGAACTTTCTGAAGTTTGTCATGGTACTTGTTCATGTTAGGATGTAGCTGGATACTGAGAGAACGAGCCACCTTCAGAAATAAAGGTGCTGTACCGTACCTTTCCTGTATGTTGTTGGTGTGGTATACTTATCATTTATAACTTTAATTTCCTAGAAATGTAGATATAGTATACCCTTTCAAAAAAAGGCACATACATACTTTATCAATTTTATAGAGTTTTTATATAGATAGATAGATAGATAGATAGATAGATAGATAGATAGATAGATAGATAGATAGATAGATAGATAGATAGATAGATAGATAGATATTAAAAGTACAAAATGTGTATGCTTGAGAGTACTACCCCAGCAACAGATAACAGGTACAGCTTAGTATCCTTTTTTCTGAGCATGCAGGCTTGCTAATTATATAATATTGGCTGGATTTTTTTCATGGTCTATCAGATATATTCCATTCAGCTAGCATGATATTGAACGAGTCGAAGACGAGTAGCTGAATGGAATATATCTGATATACCATGAAAAAAACCCAACGTTATTATTATTATTATTATACATACACATTTGATGAAACAGTTATAGATTTTACAAAAAGTTAAGAACAGGGCAGTAACTTACCAATATTGAATCCTGATTCTGATCGAATGTAACTCAATGTTCTGTCAATCCAATATACATGTCCAGTGTAACAATAAAAATAGTCCAAGTCCAAAAAGCCTGAACAACAACCCAACTTGTATACAAGCTATATCCAGGTTGATAGTTCAAGTTCACAGTTACTTTTGGTCGTAGTTAATTGTTGCATTGCAGTTGTTCAAAACAAAAGGGCTTTGCTGAGTGAAGTCCACGAGTGAAGTCCTCTTGTAAAAGTCTGCATCACTTTTCCTCACCTTCACGTAGATCTTTGACAATATTTCTGCTATTGCTCTCTTTTCCAGTTTTTCGATGTCCGTTGGTATGTTTTTCTCTTGTAAATATGCGTGAAGAATATCCAGTTAGGTTTTGTTAGCCTTTTGGGTGTTCAGCGCATCTTTCTCTTTCAAAATTCTCTCTAAATCTTCCTCTTTTAACAAAGTAAACCTGGCAGCCATGTTTGTGGACAGACTGTCACAGTCGCTTGCTAGTGCGGAAGTCTTACGTCTCTAACGTGTCTCTTTTCCAGTTTTTCAATATCCATTGGTATGTTTTTCTCTTGTAAATATGCGTGAAGAATATCCAGTGAAGTTTTGTTAGCCTTTTGGGTGTTCACCGTGTCTTTCTCTTTCAGAATTCTCTCTAAATCTTCCGCTTTTAACGAAGTAAACCTGGTGGCCATGTTTGTGTACAAACTGTCACAGTCACTTGCTAGCGCGGAAGTCTTATGTCTCCGATGTGTCTCTTTTCCAGTTTTTCGATGTCTGTTGGTATGTTTTTCTCTAGTAAATATGCGCGAAGAATATATAATGAAGTTTTGGTAGCCTTTCGGGTGTTCAGCGCTTCTTTAGTTTCAGTTTTCAGTTTGTTTATTTAGTGCTTAAACCTAGCACCCTGTCTTCTCTCTCTCCTGGCCGACAAAGAAATGATCGTGCGCATGCGCGGCAGAAAAGTTTTGTCATTGGATCTTCATGTATGATGTTGTATTGTCTTGACAATGTGCAACATTATAACAATATTGCACACTCATTCTCCATTGGGAAGAGTGGCGTAATACATGGAGGATAAGTGATACAATAACAATACTGCATGCCATTAATAAACCCACTAGAAGGGAATAAAATACATGTTTTTAATTCATGGAAAAAGTGGCCTATATGTATGATAATATTTAATATTACCCAAAACAAGCTGTGTTTGTGTGTATTTGTGTATAAATGTAAACTCATGTGGTTTTATATGTTATCTGTGTGCATATGTACTTATGTATACACAGGCAGAATGTACATGCTTGTAATTCAGAAAGCACAGATGCCTGTGTGTGTGTGTTGCTCAATTGTATGTCCTAACTTGTGCACCTGCATCAGATATACCTGCATGCAAATGTGTCATGCTGTGTTGTGTGCATGTTGTTTGTGTGTGTCCACACTGTCATGTGTGCACGTGCATCTACATCAAAACGCAAGACTCTCCGTTATGCTTTGTGTCTTTACATCTGTGTGTGTGCTTTCATGTGTGCATGACAGCGTGCATGTGTATGTGCTGTCATATATGTGACTGTCTGGCTGTGTGTGTGTAAAAAAGTGTGTGTGTCTGGGTGTGTGAGTGAGAGAGAGAGAGAGAGAGAGTGCACTCAATGCCCCCTCTCCCCCTCCTCCCAAGCGGAGCGGCCCATGCTGCAGATATCATCCATCTCCCTGTCACCGTACGCTGGGGCTGCTGGGAAGGCAGCAGACAGCGTCTCAGTGCCGAGGACGGGAGCTGAATTCTAATTCAGCCACCCAGGACGGAAAATCGTTAACCTTGCAATGTGGGAACAAAGCAGAGGGGCTTAGGCAGTTGCTCTGTCCCTCACCAGCCTGCTCCTATTAACTCCACACACATCTCCCTGTCTGTGCATTACTCAAACCTAACTCCGAGGGAGAAATTGCTGAAACACGTCTCAGAGCCTCATTCCCCCTAGATTATAGAGTTCATCTTTAAAAATCTTTAAAGAGACCACACCTTAAAGTGAGTCGGATTTGTAGCTAAGACAGATTAAACATGGGCGGACGCCATCTCCCTCCACAGTCACTCCAGTGTATCTATAAACCAAACAAAATGATCTCTTGTCCTGTGAAAATATATCAAAGTGAAGGTTCGTGCGATATGAGATGATAATACAAAACAAAGACTCTGGTTTGGCTTTTTGGGAGTAATCCTTTTTAACGCTAGCATATGTAGTAGCTTTTTATGCTAGCATATATAGCTCGTCCTCAGATGACTACAAGTATAAATGGCTTTAAAAGACGACTAATCAGGGAGTGTCAAGTTTTCAGTTATCATCAATTATAATTAATTACCCAGTCCTGCTCATTTAATGCTGCATAGTTCTAACCTCAGTGAACTGCAGACGCTGAGTTAGCACCATGAGTCAGCAGTCGTCCAAACCTGTTTGCATTTTGGCAGACTGCGAGCCAAGTCTAATGTCTCCTGCTAAATCTAATTTCGACCCCACTGTCACGTGTCTCAGACTTTACATAAACCAGAGATCTGATATTCAGGGCTCATACTGAGGCAGGGGTAATACAAGTCCCCATATTTTTGCTCAAGTAAAAGTGTAAATAAATCCTCAGGTAAAAGTTGAAGTACAGCTTCAAAATCCTCACTCATATTAGGAAACTTAAGTCTGGAAATGGGGGCGGCACGGTGGTGTAGTGGTTAGCGCTGTCGCCTCACAGCAAGAAGGTCCGGGTTCGAGCCCCGTGGCCGGCGAGGGCCTTTCTGTGCGGAGTTTGCATGTTCTCCCCGTGTCCGCGTGGGTTTCCTCCGGGTGCTCCGGTTTCCCCCACAGTCCAAAGACATGCAGGTTAGGTTAACTGGTGACTCTAAATTGAGCGTAGGTGTGAATGTGAGTGTGAATGGTTGTCTGTGTCTATGTGTCAGCCCTGTGATGACCTGGCGACTTGTCCAGGGTGTACCCCGCCTTTCGCCCGTAGTCAGCTGGGATAGGCTCCAGCTTGCCTGCGACCCTGTAGAACAGGATAAAGCGGCTAGAGATAATGAGATGAGATGAGAAGTCTGGAAATGAAATCAGAAAAAAGATTCCCAGAAGGAAAAGATGCTTGACTCGAACCGTACAGTTTTAGTTTAATTCGTTATAGAACCAAGGAACATGGGAAGATATCTCAAGCTAACTAATAACAACTTTATTTCTAACCTCTGAAGTGTTAGCTAACATAATAATAATGACACAACATGTGCACAGCAGCAGATTAGATTACAGTGATGGGTATTGGATCTCATTCCGTTACATCTGTTGAAGTTTAGATCCATTCATCCATTATCTGTACCGCTTATCCGTCAGGGTCGTGGGGGAAGCTCAAGCCAATCCCAGCTGACTTTGGGCGAGAGGCAGAGTACACTCTGGGCAGGTCGCCAGTCTATCGCAGGGCTACCACAGAGATGAAGAACCATCACACTCACGTTCACGCTTATGAGCAATTTAGAGTACCCAGTTTCTAGTTTACTTAGATTCTGATACTTTATAATGCAAAAGCGTCACTTAATGACTTTACAAATATGATTGCAGAGAAATGTAGTGATGTAGCGTTTGAAAGTTGAATTTTTCTCCTGAAATGTAAAAGTTCAATGTAAGGTGAAGAGAAAAACAAGTAAAATAGAAATATGTAAAATATGCAAAAACCAGACTTGAGTACAGTAACAAAGCGATTATTATTTCCTACCCCTATATTGAAAGAACACCATTGTTTTGCCAAGACTGGTATGTGTAACAGTGTAAACACTGGTTATTTCTTTTTGTTCTCCAATGAATCCATAACTCTACCAAACTGAGACTTTTATCTTCTAGAGACTGGTATCCAATTCAAGGATTTATTCTTACCTCACCAGTGTTCCTGGGATACACTCTGGGGTCACGACAATGACCAGGATAAAGCGCTTACTGAAAATAAATGAATGAACCTTCTAAAAGACAAAAGCCACATTTCAAGTCAAACTGATGCAGTGCATTGGTGGTTCCTAAACTTGGTTCTGGAGTATCCATTTCTTGGTTTAACGTTCCTGGTGCAAATAAACAGCTAATTAACTGATGTCTGACGAGTGAAGAGATGAAAACATGCATGGCTAACCCAGAACCTAGCTGGGAATTATAAATCACTATAAATAAAGCTTCAACCATTAAACATCATGTCCAACCTTAAAACTTCTCAGGACTTGATTCTCCCCCCCCACCCCCGAGGTGAATGTCTTGGGGTCAGCACCTTGTTTCTTTGACAATGGCCTTACTTCATGTTTAGCATCCTATTTTAAGAGAATCCAAATCTGTCCCACGTCTCCGAGTATTCCGAGTTGTCCTTCCACCCACTGATGTGTTCTGGATTCATATTGAGAGAATACACCATTAAATGACTTGGATTTGTAGCCAAGACAGATGTGAAGCCGAAATAGCGGTATAAACGTGGGAGGAATGCCGTCTCTGAGGTCGCTCCCAAACAAAATGTTCTCTCATCCTCTGAGAAGTTATCAAAGCCCGGCATTGTTATATGATACACTAAAGCTCAGAACTGGTGCGCTAGGAAGCTATTGTGAGCCTCGGTCTGGTTTTAAAAGACGAGAAACAGGGGAACATCAAGGTCAGAGTGTCTTTTCAGAGTCAGAATCCTACTCATTTAACGCCGCGTGACCTTCATAAATTACCGAAGTACTGTGACTCAGCAGCTGTTCTTCAGCTCGTGCTCTGCCGTTTTTCTCAAACCATGACTCTAGTTTAGCATCTCATTTTCACTGAAGATAATCTCAAGGCCACCGTGTAATGTCATTGAGTTTGTACAAGCCCCCTTTCCCCTCCAGCAGTCTGTTTGTTCAGGCTTCATGCTCGCACTGAGCTGATATCTCACTGCTCTTCTCTGTAAGAGGGCTGTTTTTTTTACAGTGTTGTTGCAGGCCCGAGTTGTGGTTTTGAACCCGAAGGACCCTTGTGGACGCACAGGCCTGGGAAACCAGATCTGCACAAAAGGCGACTTTTAATTCGGAAGGGGGGGGGGGGGGGGGGTTTGGTGTATGTGTATGTGTGTATGGAGGGGGTCTGCTTGAGTAAAACAAAAAACTCTTTGCTTGTACACGTTATCATGAATCTGCTGACTTTTCTTCTGAAGTGCGGCCCCGAGGGATCTCCTGTGGAAATAAAAGAGGACAATAAAGCAAACTATCATCTGTGCGAAGCCAAACAGCTCGGTTCCTCGGCGTTACAAACCCAACCCATGAGGAGCAGAGTCCAAAGTAAACAGCTGCAAGCGAAAGCAGAGGGAGCGGGATTCGCTTTGACAAAGGAGACTCAGCGTGTGTTCTTTTCTTCCTGTAGTGTCTGCTTATTCATATCTACTGCCCTACATGCAATAAACTCTTTAACCCCAAATTTGGAATGCCAAATAGCTAAGACACATGTCCATCATGTTGTGGGTTTTCTTGCGAAGTAGGTTCAGTTTACCCTGGATGTGGTTTCATTGTGCATACAGTACGTACGCAGTACCTGAAAGAAAGGCTTGATTAAACAGCTATTGATTTCAAATCACCTCTGCTCTGTGTGTCTCAGACATCAAGGCCGCAGATGATGTATTGATTTCTTCCCCGGCTCACTCTTTTCCAACCCCCCTCTGCAGTAATTAAGGCTCCCTGAACAAAGATGGCCGCCACAGCTGGCTGTGCACTAGAGCGTCTATCGTGCACAACATGTCGGACGCTCGAGAACAGGTAGTGAGTGCGACGTCACTGATCTGATCGCTGCTCCTTAGACTCCTCACACAGGAGCACCTTTTACACTATCGCACAGAGCCTCTTTCACACAGGACGGCCTTGGTGCAGGATCTGACAGGCTGAACAGGGGGAACGTTTATAACACGCGGGCTGGAAGGCAGCTGGAGATTAGAGTACGTGTCTAATTGACTCTACTTAAGCATATTGGTGTAAAGGCTCTCTGACCTGCATCTGGGAATAAGGTGTTAAGTTTCCGCATACATTTGCATGTCCCCAACATGCTGTACCATGTAAGATTGCATTTGACCAAATCTCTTCTCATCTAAACTTTCTGCAAAATGCATTTACATGTATACTCGTTTCCAGATCTGTAGCATGATCCTAGTTTCCTTTAAAAATGTAGCCAAATTGTTCACATGCCAAAGTAATATTCAAAATAAATGCTCAGTTTGTCATCCTTGAAAAAATATATTTATTTTTAATTGATCACAGTAACTTTGACCAAATATGGCACTGTATGCATGTAAAATCACTTTTATCATCCGTAACCCTGGAGAAAATTCAGGCATGTTCTCCAAACTTGTTTGACCAAGAACAAGGGTTAGTCCTGTTATTTTCTTCAGATATTAGATAATATTAACTGATAATTAATGATACTACTTTTTAATTTTGAAAGTTCAAAATCGTTTAAAAATATCACTCGTGACATTTTATTGTTATTCAGTTTATGTATTAACAGGGTGCCAATAATTAGAGTTGACTGTATGCATCTTGTTGCACAAACCCAGTGAAAGGCTGTTGACCTAGACTCCTGCACTACACAAATAATTTTCATTTTATTATTAGTTTTGTGTTGCCATAGCAGCTTAACTGACTGAATGGTTTTGAGCAAAGTAATTGGTGAGATTTATGAAGCAAATGCAGATCGCTAAACATCCCGTCCAAGCTTTACTCAGAATGAAACAAATCATTGGAGACTTGCTGGTTCTTAGCTGACTATTTGGGTCTAATCTAGTATTAGGAACTGGAAAAAGGGAAACGTTTGCTGCAGTGTTCTTCATAGAAGTTCTCTCAGAAGGGGAAGCCAAAGACCCTTGTAGGATTTGCGCTGTACAGAATGAGCTTGTCCTGCCTCATTGGTTCCCAGCTCACTTTGTCTTTAGTGTGAGGAGTCATAACCACAATGTCGTCCACTAATTGACTATTTTCACATGCTCATAATGCTTTGTGCCTTGGGGGGTAACCAGGTGCTATATTTGTTTACTAAGTCAAATCACCTCAGTCATTTCTTTGAATTCACATGGGGAAAAACGTCTTTTCCTGATTTAAATATAGAATACCGAAAGAGGTTAAACATCGAAAAGCGTGATTAGACAGAATTCGCCGTCAAAATTTTACATGACGCAACTGTGTGCTACACACTTCAGTGATGGAGTAATGTCTGATGATCCAAATCACGAAGCCGACAACCCATCTGTCTTTGTGTTCAGTCATAAAAGGTGCGAAAACTGAAAAGCATGGACAAGTCAAAGAACTGAAAAGGACGACTTTATTGAAGGATCAACTCCCAAAACAAAGCACAAACGATGCAGTGTAAGTAAGCTTACATGTTCTTCCGTTTTTAGTGTTTATGTAGGGAGATCAAATGTAGTGTTTGACCCTGTAGTCCGAACAGCTTCCTCGAACAACCCACAGGTTGTCGTAATCTGGTAGCATATGAGCTCAAGGAAAATCAGGGTGAAGGAAATCAAAATCAACCTCAACTTAAAGATAAATCTGACAGTTCTGCTGTGTTTACAGTACTTACTTGACTGAGTGAATTCCTTGCTTGTGTTCCCATGCACGAAGCATTTTGTATTTTCTTACAGCTTTCTCGTCGTAATCAGCACCCAGCAAAAACCATTTCACTGTGGCCTTTTCTACGATCAGTGTTGATCTTTCTCAGCTCTTCTGCCAATCTTTTAACTTCTGCAGGTAAGTAATTGTTGGAACACCTGTGTTGGCAGACGAAGAAGGCTGCTGACTCACTGTCGCCCAAAGTAGAGATGTTCAAAGCATTCGATACGATATTTACAAGCGCTTTATTACCGATTGATTTCTCAAAGTCCACAGAAAAGCCTTTGCAGATTTCTTTAAGCTTTGGTTTAGTTAGTTTTGACACTTCTTTGAAGGTTTTAGGGAGATTTAAATTCAAAAGATTACTGTCAGTGTGCAATGCCGTGTTGTTTTAGTTTGTTTATATTTTGGTTCCCCCCCAGGCACAAAGCATTATGGGTAATGTGAAAGTAGTCAATACATGGAGTGGAAGTCACAATACAATGAAAAGACGTAATGTCTCAAGTGGTTGTATTCCAAACTACAACCTTTTCACTATATATACCAATATGGATCCTCAAAAAGTACACTATTATCAATCTTCAGTACAATCCAGGATCTGTTGGTAAACAGTCACTAAACAAATGGATTTTTTTTTCTCAAGTGCACTGGGTATTTTCTAGTTGACTAGTCCCAAAATAGTGCACTAAATAGTATGATTTCAGACTTAACCCCTAAAAATGTGTTCACTATATAATCCTACAAGGGTCTTTGGCTTCCCCTTCTGAGAGAACTTCTATGAAGAACACTGCAGCAAACGTTTCCCTTTTTCCAGTTCCTAATACTAGATTAGACCCAAATAGTCAGCTAAGAACCAGCAATTCTCCAAATTGTTTTGCTTTTAAAGAAGCTTTTTTTGTTGTTGTTCTTATTTTCTTTCGTGTAGTTGCTTAGTGTTTAATGCCCAAAGTTTGGCACTGAATCAATCAGGATAACGTAGCTAACAATTTAATTTAAAGATTCTACAAAGAATCTAACAAGATGTTTTCTTTTTTAGAGTCAATTGCAAAATTGAACGTCTTTAGGAGGCAAAAACTCTCCAAACAAGCCTCGAGAAACCTTTTCTTTTTTTCACATTTCATCAACGGATCGTACTGCGATTTCAAATTGTCTACGTCCCATAAACAGCCATTTCAAAACCAGGCGAGTGAAGGATCTCAAATTCACGTCAAGTGGTTATTATACTGGAACAAATCTCACAGATGTGTTCAGCATCAGTAAAAATGTGAAAAACCAAGACAGATGCTGTGGCACATTTTGAGCAGTAGCTCTGAAATTAAGTAACTTGAGGTCTTATCTGAGAAATCACTGATTAGAATGATGCTTTCAGTGCAACAAACTGATTTTATCAAAATGATCAAAGGAGGTTAAAACAATCAGAAGAGCATCGTACAGGCAGAAATGATAGTCATTGTGCTAGACTACTGTTTTAACAGATTTAATTGCTATTATTACATACTTAAGACACTTCTGTTTATACCTTATAGGTTGTATGTTTAACCTTATTACAGTATTACCGTGTGATAGAGAATTCCAAATAGATAAACCTGGAATAGTATGCTGGGAACCTGTAACTATTCAAAGAGCACTTGAGGAACCCTTTTACTGAGTGCATTTCAACTTATTTTGTATTTAAATAAGCAAAAAATGGCACATTTTTTTTCTTAAATGTTGCTCAGTGAGTTGCACTTTCTAGTACAATTCCTACTTCAAACTTAATCTGAAGAATGACAGCAAACTGTGCAAAAGGACAAAGTGAGTCTGTTTTTCCAAGATGGCCGCCTCCATGAGGTTCCAGCTTTCAGCTACATGGTGATATTTAGTTCATGTTTATGAATGATAGTAAGTCTTAAACTACATGAGCACTCTGTAAAGACATCAGTAAAGAACTGGATGTGTTTTAAAGCTTGTATTTAATATTTTGGGTGACAGACTAACATTAATTGTTAGCGCGATAAGAAATTAGAATCATAGCACCAGACACCAGAGCAAAGCTGGGGGGGGCTGCGACATTTCGTTGGAAATACTGCATGAGAGACGGACTGGATAAGCAAGACAGTGAGTCTTCCTAATTGAAGTGATTGCACTGTTGCCATGTCTGGAGGCATTGAAAAGCAGCAGCAGCAACAAAAAAAAAGAGGAGCTCTAGCTCCCCCTAGTGTCCAGTGTGTCTTTATAGTACATGAGTATTATACAGTATTGTGTGAGGAGGTTAAAAACACCATATAAATTACAAACCACTTTCTGAGTAGAGTTTGTTTGTTTGCCCAAAGTTTGCAATGTCTGAAATGTTAAATGTACATATTAATCAAAATGGCCACAACATTTCCCCGGAATACAACAAATAGCCGATAGCAAATGCATAATAAAATGATGCAGATATAAGCTTTCCAGTGTATAATTGGTCTGGCCTGAGTTTCCCAAAAACATAGTAGCACAAAGATCGTTAAATGGTCGAGCGAGCAGCACAATGAACGCTCTCTCTCCTAGTTAAGATGCTCTTAGCATTAAGAGGCCTCTCATCTCATCTCATTATCTCTAGCCGCTTTATCCTGTCCTACAGGATCACAGGCAAGCTGGAGCCTATCCCAGGGCGAGAGGCAGGGTACACCCTGGACAAGTCACCAGGTCATTACAGGGCCGACACATAGACACAGACAACCATTCACACTCACATTCACACCTACGGTCAATTTAGAGTCACCAGTTAACCTAACCTGCATGTCTTTGGACTGTGGGGGAAACCGGAGCACCCGGAGGAAACCCATGCGGACACGGGGAGAACATGCAAACTCCGCACAGAAAGGCCCTCGCCGGCCACGGGGCTCGAACCCGGACCTTCTTGCTGTGAGGCGACAGCGCTAACCACTACACCACCATGCTGCCCTGTTAAGAGGCTTTTGTGCATTAAACATCCACCCCTGAGTGTTTAATGCACTTATGTATTTAAATGCTCACACAGGTCCAAACTTCTGGCCAATCTTCCATTTCATACATAAACTACAGAAATATAATGACATCTGGACAAGGTAATGCTAAAGACCTGCACTTGTGGATCTTTACCATGGTGTGTTCTGTGCCTGCCGGGGCTCTCTGCTAAGGGACATTAACTGTTGGACATCATGTGGCTTGGTCCACTGTAGTTCCAGAACTGGATTATATAAATGAAGATATAATGGAATGTTGTGTCATTAAATTATGAATCAATCAGACTGAATGGGCTTGTCACTCAAATTATTGATTAAGAGTAAATTATTAGATAAATAATAATATTGTTAAGTATTTTGTGTCTTTGATATTTTTCACAAATACATATATAAAATGTAATTATTGCCTGAGATGGGTATTTTTGAATGCTTACATGTATCTTACATTGAATTATGGAAAACAAACAAATAAAATGTTTAGTTGATGAGAAGTTACACAAGTTAAGTTAAATGGCAGTGTAACCATGGAATCATCCATTAGTAGACATTCTCAGTGGGCCTGGGGCTTTGAAAATCTTCATGTCCATTTTATTTCAATTCAGAATTAATTTATTTTCAGAATTAATGTATTTGAAAGGATAAGTGCTCTGGTCAACCGGTAGAGGGCAGCACCACCTTGTGTTTCACATTTAACAGCTCTTTCAACTGGCTGTTCTGGATGGAAGGCCATTTTATGCAAAACGAAATAAATTAATATGCTCGTGGTGTATAACATTCTCAAATGTCAGATTATCTTTTCCCCCCCAGAATATCTTTATTGATTTTTCCCTTGAACAACACAACACACAAACAGCTTGGACATCACATGGTAGATAAAAAGACGAGGCGGGAAAACAAGTTCCAGGAAACATAAATAGATAAACACTTGACATAGTAATAGTGGGTATCATAACCTACTCCTGCCTCTGAAATAGAAAAATGCTGCAACATGTGTACATCTGTGAATAACAAGGTTAGAAAGCTGTCAGCAAACTCAAGTCCAATTTAGAGGGCACAAGTTCAGTCTAAGATGTTCTTGGAAATCCTTGTAATAAAGAAGATGATAAAGTAGATCCAATATATTTTAAGTAAAGGTCCCAGACCTTGTGAAAGGAGTCCACTGTGGAGTGGAGCAGACAGGAGATATATTCACTAGGGATGCACTCCATAATGATATTATGCCAGGACTTTTTGAATGGAGCAGCATCCTTAGTCCAGAAGAGCAGGATGTTCTTCCTGGCAGCAAAAGTCAACAGGTTAAATAGTCTTTTGTGCTTTGTGTTTACAGCATGAGCATCTGGGAAGCCAAGCAGGAGACACATGGGATTAAGTTGAATTGGGACATCAAATATGACAGACAGTTCTTTAACAATACTAGACCAGTAACTTAACACATGACCAGAGACAGTGAAAGTAATGACCAGTTTCAGAGTTATACTTCCAGCAGAGCAAAGGCACATTGGAATCCATTTTGTCATCTCATCTCATTATCTCTAGCCGCTTTATCCTGTTCTACAGGGTCGCAGGCAAGCTGGAGCCTATCCCAGCTGACTATGGGCGAAAGGCGGGGTACACCCTGGACAAGTCGCCAGGTCATCACAGGGCTGACACATAGACACAGACAACCATTCACACTCACATTCACACCTACGCTCAATTTAGAGTCACCAGTTAACCTAACCTGCATGTCTTTGGACTGTGGGGGAAACCGGAGCACCCGGACAGCGCTAACCACTACACCACCATGCCGCTCAGAATCCATTTTATTTTTCAAAACAGGTGTTATATGAGTGCGATGCAGAATTCTGAATTGAATGGATTTGGTGCGATTGCAGATGGAGATTCTCATAGCATTAGTCCACACCTTCTAATGATGGCTAGATCTTTCTCCTGTTTAGTAACGATAGAGGTAGAATGGAGGTTGTAGGCCTTATAAAAAACGCTTATACGTTTCTTAGATACTTGTAAAGATAAGACTTTTTCCACATGTGAAATGGTACTATTTGTTATTAAAGTAGTATTTTTAGTGATGAAGTGTCTAATTCAGATTAGCTTTATTTCATAGTAACAACGTTTTATTTCAAAATGGTTTCTTTGAAAAGACTAGACTTATTTCATCATGGCACCTTTGTTTCATAAAATCCTTTTTCATTTCATAGTTCAGTTTCATTCTGTTCTAGTCTGAAAATCTAGCAAATTATTGCCTGTTGCGTTTCAGTCATAATATTATAATCCTTGAATAACCTGATAAAATGTCTCACAAATTGCGTTTGGCACTTCTCAAGCACAAGCTGCTAAAATTATTTAATTAAATTTGCTGATGAAATACCAAAGCCAACTTGGAAACTAGAAGGGCACTCAGAGAGCGCAGACCTCCACCAAGGACAATAGATGACTCTTCTATGACATGCAAATCTGAAACTGCAACCACTTTATTTATATATATATATATATATATATATATATATATATATATATATATATATATATATATATATATATATATATATCCAAAACTTTTAGTATTATGTGCCGACATGTGTATCCCAGAGGATTACTGGTGTCTGTGAATGTGGATTGTGATATGGAGTCATCGTATTTCTACACTGGCTATGTTTTGTTACTATTGAACTCTACTGGATTTTAAGATGTCTGGCAATGTTGAGCTCAGACTTGTGGATAAAATGTCATATCTCACAACGTTAGTGAAACGGAAACCACATTCATGGATTCGCCAAAAATCTAATGGGTTCTTCCTTGGGCCATCCTCCACCCTTCCATCTAGTTTCATGGAAATCGAGTTGGTATGTTTTACGCAATCCTACTTACAGGCAGACAAACAAACAGACAGACAAACAAACTGCACTGAACACATCACCTCCTTGTTGCAGGTAATCATTCCAGTTCAAATGGGGAGGAAAATCCACTCTTGGTTTCATCAGACATCTTCCCCAGATCTGATGCTCTGAAGATCTGTCCCCTGAGACGCAGACTCTGTTAGTCGAGCTGCTGAGCTGCTGCTTCGTCTCTCACTCAGAGAAACGCTCAACTATGAGGAATTGATTGGCGTGTGATTGGCACGGGTGCTGATTATTGCGCTGCTGTCAGCGAAGGTGATGAAGATGGATTCACTCCATAGGACTGGTGGCACTGCTCGGCTCAGTTAGCTGCCAGTTAATGACTCGACTGCAAAGTCGGAGTCCAATTGTCATTGCATTTACTGATGAAAGCAGAACCAGATGGAGGAACATAAGGAGGAACGTGTGTGTGTGTGTGTGTGTGTGTGTGTGTGTGTGTGTGTGTGTGTGTGTGTCTCATGCACAGGCTGCTGTTGCATGAATAATCACATGATACACATTTACAACTTTCAAGTGTTACGCTTCACACTTCTTTTTTTGTTAACTTTCTCTCATGCATGTTGATTTTTCCTCCCTACAAGATTAATTTTTTTCCATGTGATTTTTTTTTTCATGTGATTCATTTTCACATGATTCATGTTAATTTTTCACATTTTGGCTCATGTATGGTACTTTTTTCCCACGGACTGCATGTGATTTTATTTTTTACATGATTAAATTATATTCAGACATGAATTTTTTCACATCTAGGCAATTTGTTTTTATATTTACATGGATTTTTTTCCATGTGGTTCATGCTCATTTTTCACATTTAGCTCTTTTTTCAAATATATAGCATATGTTTTTATCTTCACATGTGATTCTTTCACATGATTCATTTATTTTATTCTGAAATGCTAATTTTGACATTTTTTGGGTTCATGTGCACAATTTCATGGTGTAACAGTCATGTCGAAATGCACCATCACATGGAGATAACATGGGGGAATGTATGTAATATTTCTGTCAGATGTTTCCTCCTTGAAACAAAGCTCTTGCTTTTTGGATTCATTTTAAGATCGACACTCGCACCATGCTCTGTGCCTGAGAAAAATCCAACACCCTTTTCAGAAGCTGTGAATTGTAGGCGAACCATTTTTGTCTCACTACTTTGTCTGTGGCTGATGGCTTCTCCCCCACACACTCCAAACATTTCACTCAGCTCCTGGGAATGATCAAAAGTAATGATCCTAGAGTAATGATTATGGTATGGACTCCCTTATCGTCACTACCATCTCCCCAGTAAAGCTCCTATTTCCTTTCCTGGCTCTGTGTCACCTATAAAAAACGACACATGAGCATTCTGTCAGTTTTTGAAACGTGACAATATTCATATCTACCATTTTAATATCAATAACATTTCTTTAAACCATCAGCACGTCTGTTTTAACTATTAAAATAATCTAACATAATAAACTGTCTTTAATCTCGTAAATTGGACATGCCTTCATGTCTTCCTCCTACCCTGATCAGATCTCTTCATCCCAGCTCCCACCCTGATGATCTCTGTGATGAGGTATGTTATTAGCTACAGCATACTGTGTTATTACAAAAATTTGTAATTTTCTGATATGGATACGACTTCACTTTGGATGGATGAATTTACACATTGCAGTTTCTGTGTAACATGGTAAACTGACAATTTCAAGAGAGAAAAGAGAGACTCGTGAGCGAATGACTGCTTATAGAACACTAGTAGATGCTATAACATAAGCGATAATGGGCCCGAACTTGTTTTGTGTACGATTCACAACACTAAACAAACTGTTGTTGTATAAGAGGAATAAAACACTTCCAGATGTCTTGTTATTGGAAAATGATAACCTTCTATGTGATAATGGCAACTCTGCTTCATCGCACCACCCTGTCATTAATTATTTTCCTATGGCAGCATGCCCTGAGTGTTTTTATTCATTGCATATTTGACTGTTTGTTAGCATGTACAGTAGCTAGTCATCTACTAACAGATTTATGTAACAGCAGATAAACCAAACCAAATCCAAAATAAACTCAAAGTATTACAAAAATAATTTATTTAAGTCTTCAAAAGAGGCATGCAAATGAAATAAAGGTGTGGCGCAGACTTGTGTCTCTTATCTACGCTGACTCACATAAAATACTTTGTTTTGAAATCGACAAAATAAATCACAATTCCATCTTACCTTTGAATAGTTTTAGACCAAACTTCGTAGCATCTTTAGTGCTTTTAGGAAAAGCATTTTGTTTTTCATAATTTCTAATTCTTCCTCACTTACGGTGACGAAGCAATTGGCCGCCATTTTGCGAAGTCGCTCGAGGTGCTTATCAAGAAATAGTCTGAATTTCTCAACCAATCAACATATGCGATTTTCTAATCACCTCTGTATTTATACTAAAAACTAATATTGGCTAGATTAATTAGTCTGCTAGATTAGCACACAGATTCTGTAGCTAAAAGTTGATTAGTGAGCTCATCACGAATTAGTTTTGGACAGAAAGGATGATAATTTAGCACTGTGGTAACAATTTAAATGCAAAAAATAAGCTATATAACATGATTCAGACTTTAAGAGTCAGTTTAAAACCTGTTTGGTGTGTGTTCAGAAGAACCTTTTATCTTGTGATGTTAGCACACTGCTCCATCTCTAATTCATACGGTTTTCTTTTACAAGCTTTTCTTTCTTGATTATTGCTTTCTTGGAAATCTGCAACTAGCACATGATTGGTGATGTAGCTACAACGAACAGATGCTCTTCTTCATGTTTGCAGGCTTCTCAGTATGGCTCCTGCGCCTTGGGGTCGTTTCTGCTTTATGGCTCGGCTGCTTGACAAGTCTCAGCTATTGGTTGTAACATTGGTAATGAGATCTGACGGGTGTGTCATAGACGTTGCCCATCACCATTACGTAAAGTGCGATATTTGATGTGCTTGTCTGAAAACAAGTGTGACATTTGGACCATCGAATGAAAGAAGAAATGCATGCATTTGCAAAAGTGCATCATGCTGAGAAACATGACAGGCACAAATGCTCTTTTTCTCATATCTCTGTGAGTCGATTGCTTTCTAGCTGACTGAAATCATGAGCATGTTTCTCCCCAGTGTGTTTCATCTCACTAATACAATGAGCCCAGCAGAGAGCAGGAGATATTTTCCTTCCTCGCATAATCAGATGCATTCCTACAAGTGAGGAAAAAGAGAGGCCCACAGCGAGAATTAAAGAAGGTGATTATGACTTCGGTTGCATGGCAACACGTTTTGGTAGGCAACTAGCCGATTTAGCTTCATTTCAGACCCAAGGTTTGGAGAGTGTCTTTTAGAAACACAACTCCCAACGAGTCATGGAGTGCAACCTGAACTTCCTGTCTCGAGTGATCTTAATGAGGCTGATCTTCAATCAAACACACAGGCGCTAATGTCATGTTCATGTGTCTGATCGTGTTGTAAGGCTTGTTTTCAAAAGGCAAATGGAGTCTGAAATAAAACAGAACCAAAAAAAAAACATGCTCATGAGTCACACTCAGCTTAAATAAACCCTGCTGTGTGGGTGTTGTGTAGCCAGGTCATTTTGAAATACTGTGTACATGTGTGTGTGTGTGTGTGGTAGCAACAGTAGCTTTTTACTCAGAGGTGAAAAGCCTGGCTTCAAACACAGCACCTCTGGACTGACTGTACTGAAGATCTGTTGGATTTTTGGCTTGCTTTCATGATATATGAAAAGCTGACTATATTAATGGCAAAAGGTTATTGAATCATTGATTATTTTTCCTTCATTTTTTCCTTGGTGAGAGTTAGTAACACAAAAACAAGCCACTACAGGTGGAAATAATCATTTTGGTCTGATTTGTTTTGTTTTTCGGCAATGCTTCCCCAAGCTTCAGGAAGTGTTCCCAAACCCAACTGTGAGTATTTGCCGCTTAGTTTGCCGACGAAAACATCGGCACCAAATTTCAATGCATGCATTGAAATTTTTTGCGATATTTTTGGCCCCTCGTGAGGCAGAGACACACCAAAAAACAAATTGCGAAGCTCGGAGAACATTTGCTGTGCATCGCATGATTGGTGGCGATGCTATGAATTTTTCATCGTCAAGTATTTGCAAACCCATTGCGAGCTGTAGTGTGACCAGGGCCTAACATCTTGTTCGGTTTTTGATCTGTCTGTAGCAAAGGAGGTTGAATTAATAAAGTGTGATCTGGGAATGTAGAGCTCTGCTGTCTAAGAGATTCTGCCTCATGGATCGATCCGGGAGCAAAACAATCACTTACGCAGACACAGTGGTTCAGAGATGTTTCTCAGTTTATTGTAGGACAAACATGATTGTATATTCACATTCAAGAGTGTGTTGTAGCTATGTGATTGGATAATGATGATTTACTTGACAAAGCTAAGTTATCGAAGTATAACATAAATGGATGATGAAGCATTACATCACTGGTTTAGACTGCACTACTGTATGAAAAAAAGAGAGACATTACATCACCTGTCAGGATCATAGTCTTGTTTTTTTTGGGCTTTTTTTCACCTTTTTATTATTGGATAGGACAGTGTAGAGACAGGAAATGAGCGGGAGAGAGAGGGAAATGACCTCAGGCCAGAATTGAACCTGGGTCCCCGGATTTATGGTATGGCGCCTTATCCACCTGAGCCACCTGAGCATTTTTACTCAGCAACACACATGTAAGTATTATCATCAGTTTTATTCGCCATACAATAGTCCTAAAATGTTAACTTATTTTCAACATCAATGAATCTTGTGTGATTGTGTTGTTACTGCATACTTATGTTGTTCTATACTTATTTTTATTACACTAGCTTACTGTGCTAACAGTAAAGTATGGCTTCCAAACTGCAACCTCAATGATGAGAAAACCTTGAAGAAATTGGGAAGAGGGACATTTGATGTCAGAGTGGAGGAGAACCACAATATTTGTGCTGTGACATGGTACAACACCCGTCAGGTGACACTTGTGTCATCCTTTACTGGCCCAGAACCAGTGGAAAAGGTTAAACGTTGGGACAAAACTGCCAAAACATTTGTGGAAGTTCAGAGGCCTAACATCGTGGCGACCTACAACAAAAACATGGGGGGAGTGGATTTGCTGGACTCATTTGCGGCCAAGTACAAGTTTCCTCTCAAGTCCCATCATTGGTACATCTACATCTTCTGGCACACAATTATTCTAGCTGTGATCAACGCTTGGCTCCTGTACAAACGGGACTGCAAGGCCTGGGCTATTCCAAAGAAAGAGATCCTGATCAGGAGACAGTTTCAGGCCCAGTTGGCATCCTCCCTTATCCTGACTGGCACATCTGTCCCAGTGCCAAAGCGAGGGCGGCCATCCTCAAGCCCTATGAGTTCTCCAGCTGCTAGGCCCTCTAAGAGGAGAAATGCACACCCACCAAGTGATGTCTGCAAAGACATGACTGGTCATTTCCCCCATCAAAGCTGACAGGGGAAGGTGCAGACACTGTGCTAAAGGCTACACTAACACTGTTTGTATGAAGTGTGATGTCCGCCTTTGTTTTTCAGAACAAAGAAACTGCTTTTTGGACTACCATAGGTAAAGAAGGGAGATGTAAAAATGCATCTTAAGTTTGTTTTCAGATTTGTACATACAGCATTCATCCTTGGACTTTGCCATTTTACTGTGTGTTGGTCAATCCAATGAGTGCAAGAAAACACACAATAAATATATCTAGCCAATACTTTTGAAGTTTGAACCTTGTAAACAAAAGTGTTGGCTGCATAAAAGTAAAAAGAGCATTTAGAAATATTTTGTTGTTTCCATACAAAATGTAAAAAAGTAATTGTATGTCAAGCCAGTGTCGAATACTAATTAGATGGGTGTGCTCTCACCTCTGAATAGCCACTCAAGCACCGGGTACTTTACATGTGAATAGCGATAGGGTTACAGATGTGTTTTTGGAGAAGTGTCAAATTGCCCACCGGTGGGCACTTAGACTCCAGAGGGTTAAAGAGTGGAAATTACTTTTTTTGAATAAATTACTTGTCATAAAACAATATAACATGTCTGACTATTATTGTTGTTGTTTGTTGTGAAGATACAATCACTTCTGTGACCCTTTATCAGCAGGAAAGTGAAGACAAACACACCCAGATCATTTACAGTGTGTGAATGATGCCAGTGAAATTCTGCTACCTACCCTTGAGAGCCAACGTTGTAATTTTACAACATTTCCCCCAAAAGTTGCTAAAATGTCAAAATTAAAAAAGAAACACAATTTTTGCATCAGAACTTTCCTAGAACAACATATATTAGGTTGAACAATTTTTTTTTTACACTTTTTTTCTATATTTGGGTGTTAAGGGGATAAGTAAACATGTAAATAAAGTGCATGAGAACATCATACAACATCATACTGTTGTCATTGTGTCATTACTGTTTCTCTCATCATTCTCTCCACTGGAGAATATGTTATCCTCTGAGATACCGCTATACGGATGAGCACACACACACACACACAAAAATTCAACTGTACATGTACAGACATACAAAAATAAACAAACAAATTCACATAAGACAAACACAAACATACAAAGTGGTGAATGAACATGTCAAATATCAAAATATGGCATTAACAATCAACTCTGAACAACATAAAATCAGTTTCCACTCAAAAATGCCCTAATTCCAATTGGGGTCATTTTTGACCCCACTCATGGAAGAGTGTAGGTCTGGTCGTCCATGCATCTAAGGGTTAAAGACGAAGTCTCCAGCGTCAGCACTTTGTAACGGTCAGTCAGATTTCCACCATAGGAAAGTCTTCAGGGAAGAACAGTTTGTGCTTTGTGTTTTCTCGTAACATGACAACAACAGTGCGGTATTTTTGCCTTATTAAAGCTAGACGGCCTTTCAATTTAATAAAATTGGTGAAATTAATTCCCTCTGAAATGTGGTCATTGTGATATATGTTTATTTCTGTAATATCTCACAAAAAAGCCCATCCTGTGGCTAGGAAGTTATTTAATTTGAGGGGATTCTCTAGCAAATAATGTGCATGAAATCGCTCGCTCCGTACAGTCAAGCAGACAAAGGAAGTCCGTGTACGCATGCGTAGGTTTACCTTTGACTGTGCACTGACAGTTCCATCATTCTGTCGCTAAACAAACAGCTGATCATACCGATATTTATTAGTTTGGTCCTGCATTTCCTTTCCTTCGCAACATAACGTCTTTTCTTCTCGCTTTCTGTTACGGTAGTCAGTTTTTCGCATTTAATTCGCGTCCCTCATTTTTCTTTCTTGTTTCAAATTTGTATTCCACAATGCTTTGTGCAAACGGGGAAAGTCCACCATGTGATGCATGACGTAGCATCTTGTATTGGATCATGTTGAAGCAGGAAAAAATAGCAGAGAATTTAGGGCCACATGGCCTTAAATTCATTAATTGTTCTCATCTCATCTCATTATCTCTAGCCGCTTTATCCTGTTCTACAGGGTCGCAGGCAAGCTGGAGCCTATCCCAGCTGACTACGGGAGAAAGGCGGGGTACACCCTGGACAAGTCGCCAGGTCATCACAGGGCTGACACATAGACACAGACAACCATTCACACTCACATCTACGGTCAATTTAGAGTCACCAGGTAACCTAACCTGCATGTCTTTGGACTGTGGGGGAAACCGGAGCACCCGGAGGAAACCCACGCGGACAACATGCAAACTCCGCACAGAAAGGCCCTCGCCGGCCACGGGGCTCAAACCCAGGACCTTCTTTCCTGTGAGGCGACAGCGCTAACCACTACGCCGCCCCCTTTTTATGACCTATACTTGAAAAATCTGAAAGGCAGGCTACTTTTAACATTAAAAGGGAGGGAAAAAAGAGACTGGTGAAGGAATAACAGCTGTTTAAAGCTGCTGTAACTTGGTTTTGCAGCTGCTCCACAACACTGAATGCAACTATAAATGGATGAATTCTGACAGGCTGTTCATAATTGTTGGCAAATTACTGTATTTTTTAGAGGAATAAAACACTTGAATTCATTGCACCATCATGTCCTTCCTTGATTGTTTTCCTGTAATCCCCCCAGTCACTTACACCTTGTTAAAGTAGGCATTAAACAACAAATAAATCGAGTTCATGGTTACAGTTTACTTTCTATTCTACTTTACAGCTTTATGTTCATACTGGGACCTTTTCCTTACTATATCCTGCATTATTTTTGCGGAATTTGAAATATAATTCCAGGTACATACAATCTCTGATTCTGGAAAGTTCTCAGTTCTGTGGAGCACGAGTTGTATCCAATAGGATGCGTGTATTTTCGTCACGTGCTCTAATTCATTTGGCGGTTTAATTAAATCGCTTCAGTTTGATTGATTGATGTGAGTGGTTTGGAACAGTGGAGCAGCTTAGCAAAAGTGTCAATGTGCATATTTTTTTAAAATAAATCTTTAAAAGTGGAACTGAAAAGCAAAGAGAAAGAAGAAAGAAATAATTTGACAAGGTAAAGTTTGTGTAATTCGATAATTTTTTGTTGTACTTCGACAGTGAACTTGTTGGTAAGCAGTAAACTCTTATCAGTCTGTTAGCAAGTTGCTAACGGTTTGGTACGGCTAGTTTGTTAGCTAAAAAACTGGAGTTTATGGTTTATTTTTCTGTCTTCTTGTAGCTGGTTTAATTGCCATTATTTGTGGAAAAGAAGTGGCGTCGAATGACCAAGAAATGAGTGAGTAAAATAAGTTTTCTCCCTTTTTAAAAAGTATTATTGTTATAGCGGTAGAATCTGTTATGTGCGTATATAGCGGAGTTTACGGTAAAGACCAAACGTTCAGGTGAAAATGGAAAAGTTTGTGTATTTTCTATAATATAGCAATTTTCTACAGTATAATTACTGTATACAGAGTATAAAGTTCATTTACATGTATTTGTCCAATAAGAACAAGACATTTTAATGTAAATGTCACAAACAGCACAACAAACATCTCAGTTCTATAAAGTAACTAGATAAAATACTGTAAGTTTACTTCTTATTGTTAATATCTTTAATGTTCTTTCATTTGAAATTCAGTAATTTTTTTAAAAAAAGAGAGAAAATGCTCCATAAAGTGTTATGTGATCAATTTTGAGGCTGATAAACTTTTTTGTTGAATAAAATTAAATGATATGTTCATGCAGTCGTGTTATGTGAGCCTTTATGAAGAATTTTTTTTTTAAAGCTGTATTTGTTTTTAATATAATAAAATACATATATAAATGGGTCCGTCTCAGAAACTGGTCTCTCATTTGGGACATTATGGTCAAAAAATAATTTTTTTTAATTTTACTAAATTTTTTTTTTGCATTTACCTAACACTCAATGTTTCTTTTGTCATGTTTAATAAGAATAAAGATAGTATCTTGCTTTATCTGGCCTCCACTGTGGAATTTTTTTTATTACAATTCAAATGCTTTTGTAAAATTGATTTCCATATAAAATAACATCATCATGAAGAATTAAAGCCCCTCCTTCACAGATGAGTGAAAATATTGAATAAATTACCTCTTTTTGATTGCTTGGGTTAAAAATGCCAAGTTATGATGACTGAATTGATTATTCACTTAAATATGAATTTGATACATTTTGAGTATTTGATATGGCGAAATAGGACAATCGGACACAATGGAAAAATCAAGAACACACCGGAAAGATGAGAATAACGGCGCTGGTAAAAGAACAGCGACATAAAAATAAACATTCTGTTGCCTTATACTGCAAGACTAAAACAAAATAAAACTGTCAAAACTCACCTTTTCAGTGATAACGTCCGAACAGATCACTCGTGTAACAGAAAGACCGCAAATGGAAGCATGATCAACTTCTAACTGTTGGAGTGGAAAATTCCATTCTACACATGCAAATTGTTAACATGTGTCCTTCCCCGCACACAAATAACACGTTACGGTAAAAAATAGACCACAACTCATTTTATAGCTCAGAAATTCATACAAGACCAGCTATCATCGTAACATATTCTGTAAGAAACATATTCTATACCTAACTTTCAGCTTTTGTTTTAAAAAACAAAATCGCAGATTTATAACTAAATTTTTATATGGCGTAGTGATTTTAATTTACTACTTTTGGTGAGGTAGTGACCTTGACCCTGAGGCTTTCTGTTTAGATCAAAACACACAATCGTATTGGTTATGGGTATGCGGAAAATGGAGTTACAACGGTGATCAAATATTTTGCATGATTATTCTGTGAGCGCACCAGTCCTTAGGTGTATAAAGTTACAACTTAAAATACAATTAGTGATAACTGTAGACTTTTCAGTGGACTACAACCTTTTTAAGGGAATGCGATGTAGTCAACCATTTATCATGTCCCAGATCAAGCCGCCATTTTTCCACAAATTAGCAGAATTTTTGCCAAATTCTGAATATATTCACATCAAAGATTTAGTTTTATCTGTATTATTTCTTTCATCGTTTTATTTCAAATTAAAACCAACGTCACCATTCAAAACCGTATAGTTTATTGACTGTGGGTATATTTAGTGGGGTACCCCCACAGTACCCAGTTTCTGAGACAGACACATATATATATTTTCCAGATGTTTTAATAGTTGATATTTTACAGAAGCCCTGTGCATTCACAAAAGGGGAAAACATAGAGACTGTCTTGTAATTGAGTTACTATCTTGTAATTACAAGAAAAGGTCTTGTAATTCTGAGATCAGGATTGAGCAGTTATGTAAAACTGGAAATGTGTCAAATGTTTGGTTTATTTTTGAGCAAAAATGTTATATCCTGTGTACGTAAACACTTTCTGATGAGATTGATGAGGCGAGAAAATATGCAATAAATCATTTTAAAGAAGGATTTTTTTTTAAAGTTAGTAAAATTTGCCTGCTTTTTCACACAGCTAAGATGAGCTAGGTGAGCCGTGCGTTTCCTGTTTGGGTTCAGCGTGACGTACTAATGTTAATGCCATCCACTAACGTTAATATTTTTTAGTGTCTCATACAGAGAAGGAAATACAGCAGATTAAATGTGATGGTGCTATATCCTGTAGCTTAGTTTGGTGATGATTGATCATGAGACTACCTTAACTTTCTCATAATTCCGAGATAGTAACTCATAACTACAAGATAAGGTGTCTAATTTCTTTCCTTTGTGAATGCAATGCACTTCTGTAATATTTAAATAGTTTGCCTGGTGGTTATGGTAAAACCGTGTATATATTCGCATGTTTATTTCCACTGCAGCTGGTTTTTGGTCATGGCCGCCATGCCAGTGTTTAGTGTTTACATTGCTGAGTTTTAAAGCTTTGCAATAGTGCATTGAGTATAATTGTTAGAGAATGACTTGCTGCTTAGTAGCCATGCTCGTCTTCTGCTTTGCTATGATAGTGTTTGGTCATGTTTAAAAACCCCACCCTCAAACACATTAGATATGTTTATACGGAAACATTTGTGACGTGTTAGTGATTCTGTTCCTAATTTGTTGGTTGCTGTGGTATTTTTGTGATTCCTGTGAGAATTTAGCGGTTGTTTGCCACTCTGATGTCGCATGGGAATGCTCTTACTGTGTTGCTATTGAAGTTCCAGTGATCTGAAACACAATGCAGAACAATCAGGTTTCACAGTTCGCTACTAAAAACAAAAGGGCAAGGTCGTCTTTTCTCGTTTACCACTTTCCAATGATGTTCGCACTCGCATTCAAGAGAAATCGAACATAGAATGAGGAGAGACGTTGGTGAAAATGGATGAAGAATGAAGTTCCAGAATGCAAAGCAATGATCTGTCTGTTTCCTGGCTTTTCATGTTTAGCCATGATTCATAGCAGAAGTCGGGTTGGTTGGTCTTCCGGTTGGACTGTCTCTGCCTGTCAGTGTGGATGTTTTGACTGTCATGGCTGTTGTAAAAGCCAAATTTAAGCAGAAATGGCTGAAAAATGCAGGTGGATACACTTCTCATGGAGTGTGTAGATGACATGACATGATATTAATGGCATTTAGCAGACACACTTATCCAGAACAATAAACAACATACCGTACCCGGAGCAGTTGGGGGTTAGGTGCCTTGCTCAAGGGCACTTCAGCCATTCCTGCTGGTCTAGGGAATTGAACCGGCAACCTTTTGGTCACAAAGCTGTTTTTCTCACCATTAGGCCATGGCTTCCTTGACGTGAAGAAATGGCCCGATGTTACCTACATTGACATCATCATCCTGCGGCCTTGGCCGAGACACCTTGTACGACAGTCCGCCACACTTCCCGGTCGCCCATTGCCGATGGAAGATCCTAGAGTGGGATTCCAGTGTCCCTAGAGATGGTTGCAGGGTAGGTCAGCTTGCGCAACCTCACAGGAAGCCGACTTGGGCTCCATAGCAGCAGGCGGGAGATCGCCTCTTCCTTGGCGCGGAAACGGTGCCCAGCAAACTGGAGTCTCCTTTTCCTAACCTGAGTAGAGATTTGAGGCAGGCCCTTGTAGATCTCCTGTAGCATGGAATGCAACGACCAGTGTATATTCTGGATACGGCATAGTAGGTTGGTATAATTGCCATCCAGACGCTGCTGTTGTTGCACTGTTAGGGTCCAGGTCTCAGCTCCGTAGAGTAGAACGGGCTCCACAACAGATTTAAAGAGGTGTAATTTCAGGTTGTTATCCAGTTTCGAGCGCCAAATCTTGTCAAGGGAGTTCCACGCCTTCCAGGCAAGTGCCTTCCGGGTCTTGAAATCCTTATGAGTCCATTATGTGGGAGCCAAGGTACTTAAAATCATTCACGCGCTTTAGTTCTTTACCAGAGAGACAGGAAATACTTGTGGTACCTGCGGTAGTAGAGATGTATTCCGTCTTGGCTTCGTTACAATAGTGACCTACTAGGGAGGCTGAAGTCTCGAGGGCTTGGAGAAGGGACTCCGCATCTCTAACATGTTCCGAAATAATGGCTATGTCATCTGCATAGTCGAGATCAGTAAGGTATTCGGCAGGGTGTCTGCGGCTTTTTCTTGTTTGTAGCTGAAGGCCTTTCTCAGGGTGCATGTCTAAGGATATCCGGAGGATATAGTCAAGCACAATAATGAAGAGGAACGGAGCCAGTGTATCACCTTGTAGCACTCCAGCATGGATATCAAAGAATTCAGTCACTCCATCAGGTGTAATAACAGCAGCTTTGGTGTTGGTGTAGAGTGCCCGGATCGCCTTCACGATGTGGTCAGGTATTCCATAGAGGGGAAGTATTTCAAACATGGTCTCTCTGCAGATGGAGTTGAAAGCTTTCTTGAAATCTACAAAACAGAAGATGACATCCATGTTGTACCTGTTCATCTCCTCAATTATTCTTCTGAGTGTCAGAATCTGGGTGATGGTAGATCTTCCTCTTCTGAAGCCATTCTGATTCATGCGAAGGAGCGGGCCCACCGGTGGTATAAGTCGGTTCAGAATGAGTTTGTTGTACATTTTTGCTGCTATTGGTATTAGTGAGATGCCTCTATAGAAGAACGGGTTTGTGAGAGTTCCCTTCTTTGGAACAGGAATAATGCCGGATTCTAACCATTTCGAGGGTGGCGTCAGATCTGTGACGGTGTTATTACAGATATCCAGGAGTAAGCTGTGGAATACTGGGTCCTTCCATAATGCTGCTGGGATATTATCAAGGCCAGGGGACTTGTTCATTTTAGTCGTCTCAACCACGACAAGCAGCTCAGCCATCGTGAAAGGCTCAGTTGAGATGTCCAAGTTATCGGCAACTTGTATTCGCGGGAGATTTTGAGTGTCAGGAGTGTTTACAGGACGGCCTAGAAGATTACAGAAGTGGGTTAGCCAGTTGTCCTTTCTTTTCTCTGGAGGTCCACCCTTAATGGTGATAAGAGGATCTGTGTTTTCGGCCTGTAATGTCATTGATGGTTTTCCAGGCGGCGGCATGTAGGTTCGAAGCATTTTCTTTTTCCAGCTGGGCGATTTTACCCTGGATAAGCTCGGTCTCAGCTTGGATATATGCATCATCAAGTTCTCTTTGGGCATCTACTACGGCCGTTCTGGCGGCTTGTGTCTGATTTCCCTGGAGTGCCTTGGATCTTTGAAGGACAGTTTCCCGTGCCTTGATGACTTGCGGATGAGCACTAAGATGGTTGGCTTTGGTTTTCTTCTTTCTTGGAAGGCTCTTAAGTGCAACCTCTTCGGCTGCAGTCATGATATTTAGGTACTGGGTATCCGTATCATTGTCGGGGTTCGCTAGCACCTCGAAGCTGTTGTACACTTCTATAGCATAGGTGGAGGATAGATCGGGGCTGGACGAAACGAGTCGCCAGTCTATTTCCGTCATGGGATGCTTGATGGACTTCTTTAGAGCTCTAAGGCTTAAGCTGATAGAACAGGTTACAATCCTATGGTCAGAGCCAACACTTGCAAAAGAGGAGTATGCCTGAGCGTTTCTGATGCTGTTTTTAACCCCGCCGACAGTAGTCGGAGGGGTTATTATTTTCACCTGCGTCAGTCTGTGTGTGTGTGTGTGTGTGTGTATCTGTCTGTCTGTCTGTCTGTCTGTGTGTCTGCAAGATATCTCAAGAACCAATGGATCGATTTGGACCAAATTTTGTACATGTGTTGCCAATCACCCAGGAAGGAAACCATTAAATTTTGGAGGTCAAAGGTCAAGGTCATGGCAGAACTTCGAAATTTTCGCCCAATGTATTTTAATAGGGAAAAGGCGGGGTTTGCACTCGTTAGAGTGTCCCTGTCTAGTTCCACTTCTTTCTTAAGAGGATGTAGTCTAATTGTGAGTGAGCACCTGTGGGATATTGGTGAGTCCATAACTTGCTCATTGACTTCATGAATCTGGTGTTAGAGATGGAGAGTTGGAATTCGTCAGCAAAGTCAAGGAGCTGACATCATTGACATCATTGATCACATTGTGTTTTCTGACGGTGTTGACAGTGAAGAAATACAGAAATTATATTTATATAATTTTATAAGTTTATATTTCTGAAGGCAGCAGTAGCGTTCAGCCAGAGTGTCAGTCAGACTAAACCCATGATGTGGGTAATGCTAAGGATGAGTGGAGTCGTGGAGACAGTCAGCTGCTCAATTTCCTTGAATTGTTCTGGCAACCAACAAAGGCTGAAAATGGACCCATTTAAAAAACTTGTATCAGCTAGTTACATATTTTAAGGTCAGTTTTGGTTAGCTATGTTCGTCACGTGCCGTCATTCACTTGCAAGGCAACTGGAAGCACAAAACCGGCAAGCGGAGGTTGTCATTTGTTATGGCAGCTTCCATTGGCGTCTGAAGAAATGTAGATACGACACTGAGTTATGGCAAAAAGTCTGCTTGGCTAGATAGCAACCTATGAGATGACAAATATGATGGTGTTAACAACGACAACAGCAAAAATATTTAGAAAGTGCTCATGGCGAAAGAGTTCTGAGCGCTAAATATACAATATATGAATATATATGAATGGGCATTAAGAGAGTCATATAATGTTCTAAATGGATTAATATTAAGTTTTGATTTAGAGAGAGAGAGAGAGAGTGAGTCACAAGCTTTAATGTCCATGGGTAACGTGTTCCAGAGGTGAGGTGCAGCTACAGCAAAAGAATGATAGCTGTATGTCTTGAGATGGTAATTAGTTTTAAAAGCACAGCATTTGAAGATCTAAATGTTCTTGTTGGAACATAGAGCTGTAGGGTATCACTGATAGAACCAGGCACAAGACCATACAACCCTTTGAAGGCCAGAAGTAGAATCTTGAAGTTTGTTTCTCTACTGGTAACCAATGAAGCTGCTTAAGTACTGGACCAATATGGTCAAATTTACATGTGTACATCAGAAGCCGAGCATTAAGTGGTGTTAAGCGGCGTGATGGCGGCATCGACGTGAAAGTTGAAACTTTGAAAGCTGATACATTGGAGCAGAGCATACAAATGAGATGTGAGAGAGCTGGAGAAGATTAAAGGACTAAAGTGCTGCTGCATTGTTCTCTTTATGTAGAGATGAAGTAAGGGCTATTACAAAATAAACCTTTGATGCCATTAAAGATCACACATTAATTATAAAGATTAATAAAGCAAGTTGTTTGGGTGTGCGAGTATGGGCAAATAATTATGTGGAAAGGAAACAGGCATAAAACCCGGATGTGCTTGCAGACAGACTCCGTACTGCATGGCTGCATTTAGTCAAGAGCTCCCATGTGTCCATTCCACAAATTGCCTGCAGCGATGCAACATTTCTGGCTCAAAAGTAAAAATCTGACGAAGAAAGTCAAGTTGTGTCTAAATTAAGACGTCCTTCTTCCTGCATCTCATCCACTCTGGCATCACAGGAGACGGCGGATAATGAGGGAAGTGCTCAAATCAAGGTTCCACTTCTTGTGATGGCTGTCTCCTGTGGGTGTGTGTATGTGCATGCGCTATTTGGACGGAGGGGCACACAGCTGTCACTGTGATCAAAGCCCCGCTGCAGCGTGTGTCCTGACAGAGGAGCACAGCAGACACTTTGACATGTGTGTAGATGAGCTGTCAGGCTCCGCGCTGAAAAAAGCTCGCGTACGCTGTCAGCTGGATTTGATGGAAAAATCAAAGAAATTGAATCAATGGGGAGCAATCCAATGAGTGCTACATAAATAGAACGTGTTGGATATCTGTGTCATGATTTTTATGATGACGAGAACCTGGCCTTTGCATAAACACTTACTCACATCTTCATCCAGATTAACAATGAAGAAATGTTTTGAATATGCATGAACGTGCTTTGTCTTGCAAAATATATTCTCATCGTCATGTTGGCTTTTTTTTTTTAAACTGTTCGAGTAAGGAAAAATATTACTACACAAAACTCTGGTTGTAGTAAAGAGAGAGAGGAGAAGAAGAAAGAAAAATAGAGACGTGCCACTATTCTCAGAGCCAGCTATAAGTTTATTATACTGTTGAGTTTTTCTTTCTTCTCTATCCACAGCTCAGTGCTTCCCTGTCTCAGCTAAAAGTAGTTTTGGATGGTGCCGACATCCTTAAGTGTCCTCTCTATACACTGGCAGTCATGCCATTTGAGCAACGTTCTGAGCAAACCCTGCTGGCGTGTTCCTGCTGCGAGAATGTATTATGACTGCTCTTTTGCTCATTCACTTTCAAGCAATGAAGCGGCATGCTGCATGTCTAATGGCATGGAACCGATATATGCTTTGGCGAGATGCTTAAGATGGGTCGTCTTTAACACGGACAGTTGGATAGATCACTTTATTGTCGCACGAATTTATCGGCGTATCATTTATCCATGCGCTTAAAGGACGAGTCTGCCAAATTGTGGACTCTTCCATTTTGAAACATGAAAGAAAGAAGCTTGTGCTTTTCATAAACACTATAAAGTAAAGCCCCGCCAGGCATGTAGTGTCTGAACGATATGTCTGTGCTGTGGAGAGTATTCTGTCCTTCTTAAATGTAATGGATTTTCAGTTTACTTGTGTGTGTGTGTGTGTGTGTGTTTTTATTTTTTATTTTAATTTTTTTAAAAGGATACTGAGATTCAATCAGTGTGGACGAGTTGCACCATGGCTATTTGAGTTGTCTGGTTCAATGTGGCAAAATGACAGCAGTGTGGACACTTGTCATGATATTTGACATGCTGATAATCGAATCAAAGCAGACTGCAAACCGCTCTGTGAAAATATGCATCACTATAGTACCTCAAACACCTTGTAGCATCTAAATGGTATCTTTAACAGAAAGCATGAGGACGATATGAGCATACAAAGTGGTATTAGCAAGCATGGTCATTAAAATGAGCGCAGACTACCATGAAGGAGAGCACTTTAATTCAGCGAGCACTGAGCACTCACAATGCGTGCTTCATTTCATCAGGATCTATGCTTTTCTCAAGGTGCAGTTCATCAGATCCTGCATAATAATGAAGTTTAAAAAATAGCTGATTGACATCCCCAAAGTCTCAAGCAAAGTAATTCATTAATAATGCATTACCCTGCTCTTTCTCTTTCTTTCTTTCTCTTTTTAATCATCATGCTAGCTAAAAGCCGAGTATCCCATTAAAACCCTGATTATGCTGAGTCAGTTAGAGTTCAGTTACAGCTCCGATTCCGACAAGAATAGTCCGACAGACTGCTGTGTCCTTGCAAACGACTTTGTCTTTGTTTAATGGCTTTTTAAAGTTTCATTATCTTTGTGACCCCTAAGCTAATTAAATTGCCTTTATTCAGACAGATGGTTGAAGTGTTAAGGGACAGTTTGTAACTTCAGAGAAGTTTCTTGTCGTGATTTGTCTTTTTTGAAGAACGACACCCATGAGATGTGCACGCTGGTATCTCAGCTGCGTTTGATTCTGGAGAAAGAAAACGTTTTTCTGGCTTGATCAAATTCCTTCAGTTCTCAGTTGGATTCTGCTCTACTTGTAAGCAGTGTCAAAATAATGTGCTGTAACTACCAAGAGGTTTCATGTTTATTTTGTTTATTTATTTATTTTTTAATGGTGAATATCAGTTTCTGATTCTGGTAAGACTTGAAGAAAAATACGCCATCCTGAGTGGTGAAAAGTAATGAGACCGTCAATGACGGCATAGCTCACTCTGGCCCCATGAGAAATCAAATCTGGATAGAAGTTATATGCACCCTAGGTACCCCTACCTTCATGCCAGAAAGAATCAAAATCGGTGAAGAATTGAGGGAGAAGAAGTGATTTGTGTGGGAACTGCTCATTAGGGCTTAATTGCTCAATATCTTCATTATTAATTGCAATTATGCAAATTTGTGTAGAAGCTATATGCACCCCAGGCAGACCTACCTTCCTGCCAAAAAGAATAAAAATTGGTGAAGAATTGAGAGAGAAGTGTTTTTTGTGAAATGTGGACGACACCGGACGGACGACAGATAACATGATGGCATAAACTCATCACCTGTCAGCCGGATGAACTAATAACCTTCAGTCACTTTCAGTCATGGCGATGTGATGTTCAGTTAATAGCTGAATCTATCAAGTGCAAAATCAGTGCAATAAAATCGTGCACTCTGATTGGTTCCTTGGCGGGCAGAGTTTTCCTGAAATGCCCGTGAGCGATTATGGACTGACTTTCCAAGGCATTGACTTTCAATGTTGCAAAAAACAAAACAACCAAAAAAGATTAATTGGAAATCAAAAATGGACGAAAGACAAACGAGAGTCAGTTATTCAAAAAAAAAAAAGAGCAATGAAGAGCATTCAGAAACCTCTAACTGGTAACTAATTCAGTTTTGAAACCGTTAGCTGTTTATTCTGCATGTGTGACTCAACTACGTTACAAATATGACGTGACTGAGAGCAGTGTCGCACCTCATTATAACAACTGTCTATTTTAATCTTAGAAATAAAAACAAGGCATATAATAAAGTCCTCCTTATGAACCTTGCTTGCTCAGTCTTTACAGGAAAATATCAGACCAAAGTCTTTTTGTAGACTTTCAAGGCCTTGGTCTGATGGTTTCCCGTAAAGACCTCACATTCAGTTGATAAGTAATTAATATAATCCACAAGTAAAAATATGATCTACATCACTGTAATTCAGAGTAAACATCTTTTACCATATCTCAATCCTGGATTAAATTTTCCTGTCGGTTTCAGAGCTCATGCAAGTTTACTTTCGTAATCTAAAATGCAGCTCTTTTTTTTTTTTCTCTCATTGTATTCAGCCAGTCTACATGAAATCTGGCTATTTTTTCCCTTTGCTTTGAGTGAGTGCCATGTGGCTGATCTATCTGTGCTAATGCCAGAGCCCATTAGTAGATGAATAAATGAAGAGCAGCGCAAGTTAAAACAGTGGCAGCAATAACAAGGCTGAGGGCGATGTGTCTGTATTTTCAGATATGCTTTTTTAGATGTGAAGTGTTCGGCCCCTTTGACGCAAGTGTGGTTTTTTTTTTTCTTTCATTAAATTGTAATAACTAGAGGAAATGAAGTAAATTGACACCCCTCACCCCACCCCCAATTTGTGTGTTATTGTCAGCACAATTGTCTGGACTCATTTTGATAAGGAGCTGGATGAGTGTATCATTTGGACATGCTTTTCAATTCAAGTTTTCAAGTTTATTTGTATAGCGCTTTTAACAATAGACATTGTCACAAAGTAGCTTTACAGAATTTGAATGAATTAAAACATGAGCTAATTTTATCCCTAATCTATCCCCAATGAGCAAGGCCATTATTAAAAAATGTTCTGTTTCCGGTCCACCGGCCGGGTGAGTGCCGTTTGTGCGGTTAAAAATTTTTTTTTTTTAAACGCCGGTTTTTCGACATTTTTTTTCGGGTTCGTAAATCTAAAATCGAACTTGACATTTACGCATTCCCAGGGCTTTCCACTAAGGCTCATACTAGCCAGCCATGACAAATAAGTAGCCAGCCGGGGGAGGGGGGGAGTAAACACAAAATAAACTCCTGTGCACGCAGTTCCCAGGATTAAATGTATTTTCCACAGACCATTTATTTATTCACTTTACTCAAATACAAAGTAAAATGGCAGTAAATCTTCTTTCTTTTCTTGCGTATTGCATCATGAGGCGTTCCTGGCTTGTAAATCTCTTATTTTCAGTGCATGACACATTCACACAACTGAGCATGCTATGAATTAACAACGACAATGGTCTGCAGTGGTGGCTACACAATTAAACACTCAGCGAACATTTTTCCATTTGTGTATGAAAATACACTCCAACCACTCAGTTTGGTTTCATTTACAACCAACGGTGTCTTTTGATGCCAGCACGTAATTGAACGAGAGAAGGCTGGTTTACCGGAGACAAAATAAGCGTTATCTCTGCTTCTGTTCCCTCCGACACACTACTGCCTCCGCCGAGTGCGCGCGCACTCTGAACTGAATCAGCTCTGCGCATGCACCGTGCGGCACAAAAAAATGGCAGCCACCATGAAGGAAGGAGATCCGGAGTTTTCAAACATTTGCTTAGGTAAGTGTGAAATCGCAAAATGGTATTCTAGCGAACAACAAAATAGTAAAGATTCAGAAAAACAAATCATTCAGTGATCATTTTAATAGTGTAATTTGATCCGAACTAGGCCTAACGGTCGATTTAGAACTACAAAAAGTCCGTGTGTCGGACATTTTAAGTACCTTTGTAAAAGTTTTGCAAATGTTGCAGTCAGCGTTTAAAATGCTAACTTAAAGTTTTTGTACAAGTTTCAGTTGATTAAACTGTCATTTTATTAAATGTGTCTGCTTTTGTAATAAAAAAGTACTGAAAGAAAAAGCAAACGCAGCATTGCGATTTCTTATCCATCCATTAAAAAAAAAAAAATCCCTCCCGACTGAAAATTTTTTTGCTCACCCGGTGGACAGGAAACGGATTTTTTTTAAGGATGGCCCAAGCCCTGTGGCGACGGTGGCAAAGAAAAACTCCCTCAGACAACATGAGGAAGAAACCTCGAGAGGAACCAGACTCAAAAGGGAACCAATCCTCATTTTTTTTGCAACAACAGACATGACTATAACATTAAGTTTTAACATGAAGTCAGTTTTGTTAATGTTATAACTCTTCATTGGGGCGGCACGGTGGTGTAGTGGTTAGCGCTGTCGCCTCACAGCAAGAAGGTCCGGGTTCTAGCCCCGTAGCCGGCGAGGGCCTTTCTGTGCGGAGTTTGCATGTTCTCCCCGTGTCCGCGTGGGTTTCCTCCGGGTGCTCCAGTTTCCCCCACAGTCCAAAAACATGCAGGTTAGGTTAACTGGTGACTCTAAATTGACCGTAGGTGTGAATGTGAGTGTGAATGGTTGTCTGTGTCTATGTGTCAGCCCTGTGATGACCTGGCGACTTGTCCAGGGTGTACCCCGCCTTTTGCCCGTAGTCAGCTGGGATAGGCTCCAGCTTGCCTGCGACCCTGTAGAACAGGATAAAGCGGCTAGAGATAATGAGATGAGATGAGAACTCTTCAATGATGTAAACTGTTCATGACAACTGCAGTCCTAACGTTAGCAAGTCAACTGTAGTCCTCAGCCATAAAACCATTACTGTAAGTGTTCAGAGCGTCTTCCAAATGTGACTTTCAGCTGTCCATATGGGGCCGTCCTCCACAGGAGCGATGTGATGAGACTCTAACCAGACACAAGGCACCAGGATGGATCAGGCAGGTCTGAGGAACAGAAGAGGTTCAGCATCTAGAGCTCAGGATTGACATGTAACTCAGAGGAACAGATTGGGGGGGGGAGAGAAAGAAAACACAGCTTTTTATTTAAAAAAAAATGAAGTTCAAATATGATGCGTAGAATAATAGTGACATTAACAGAGACACATTTGCTGTTAATGGAGGTTTTGAGTGATTCACTGGTGCTGGTATAGGAACGCATCATAAATTCAGACTGCTGTTAACTTTTCATAGATGGATAGATGAAATACACGCTCTATAGGGGAGGGAGGTGCGATTGTTTATTTATGTGCTTTTGAATTTGTTTTGTCATACAGCAGGTGTATCTGCTGATCTTTAAAACAGACATGGAGCAGTGGAAACTGTTTATTTGGCCTCAGTTGTTCATCGTAAATGAGATTGCAGGATGTTGGGGAATGTTAATTGGGGGCTTTTTCGTTTTACCTCCATCAGTTAAGCAAAGTGCTCACTCGGCTTGGAGTCCCGCTGCTTGGGTGGTCATTAGTTCACAATTTTTACATAATGTGTCATCATTATCCTTTCCGCTGTCCCCTTTTTGAGTAATTCTGGGGTGGTGGTGTCTGGAACGAAGCAGCATTGTGTTCACGTGGGGGGACAAAACTCTCAATAACCATGCCACCTTGCAAAGATGAGATTCAGAGTTGAACATTTTAATTTTATTCACTTCAGATATCATGTTCATTATAACAAATATGAAGCATCTCTGTTATTTCTATTACTTAGGAACCACACATTGCAACCAATAAATGTTACTGAAGTTGTTATTGCTAAAAAAAATCTTTCAGCAGAATACAAAAGTCGTTGGTCATCTCTCTAGGGGAACCATTAAGCCTACAACCCGATGAGAAAAGATTCCAAGTAGAACGCTAATGAGACTTTAAAGAATCCTTGAACCATTTTTTTTTTCTTAGATTGTACGAAATACTAAAACAATTTTGGATAAATCTCAAACTCGTGACAGCTTCTAGGTGTTAAACTAACAACCAATAACTTGGTATTTGCACCACACACTTGCCCACTTTTTGGAAACAAGGGTTTTTCAAGGGTTCTTAGAGGGTTCATTGGATCTAAGCTTTCAGAAAAAAGGGTTCTGCCTGAAACCACTGTGTTGTAGGTTTCTACACACAACCCTTAAAATTTCACCCAGAAGAATAACCAATGACCCATGAAGGGCTTCATCAAGGAGCTTAAAGCAATTAAGCAGGAAATTTTGAAGTTACGGGGTTATGAAATGTCATCATTATACATTAATACAAGATGTTCTAGATGTGAAAAATTAAGCAGACTTGGCTTAAAAAAAATTTTCAAATTGTAACATCAGTCCGTTGGGCCATTTCCCCGGGCGTGGCCACACTGGATTAGCCAGATATATGGATATATTTGGAGATGAAAACGAGGGTGATGCTGCGTGACATAGGATTCCGCACGTTTTGCTCATTCCGTCCTGGGCCCAAGACATTTGGCCGAGCGGGCTTCATCAAGTAAAGCTAGAAAACTTTACTCCTGGAAAAAGCAGCAAATTGTGCAGGGAGTATATTAGAGAAGATTGTTTTGTGGAGGACTTGTTTGAAAAAAATCACTGGGAAGAAGCGAGATACGAGGCAGAAACGACAACTGAAACCAGACGCGATCCCGACTTTGTTTCACCACAAAACACCGGCAGTATGACAGCATACCGTGTCGTGCATCAAATGGATGGAAGATAAGCAGATAAGTATTTTTTTAAACAAACAGGCAATAAACTAGCCACTACTTTATCTTGATTCCTTTTCTAATGCTGCATTGCCATAATTTTTGTGGAGAAATGCAAACAAATTGACCCAGAAGTCACGCCATAATATTAGACTATACTCTAGTACAGCATGCACTTGTACACCTCCGCTGTGCTTGCGGAAAATGACATCACACACGATGGCGTTATGGCGGCCTCCCTGACAAAAAATAGTCCCGTCTATTTTCATCACTTTAGTGGTTATATTGTTAAGAACAAATTCAACATGCAGCCTTTTTTTTTTTTTTAAATTAGGACAGACATATACCCCTTTTCCACCAAATCAGTTCCAGGGCTGGTTGGTTCGGGGCCAGTGCTTAGTTTGGAACCAGGTTTTCTGTTTCCACTGACAAAGAACTGGCACTGGGCCAGAAAAACCGGTTCCATGGTAACACCAGCTCTTTGCTGGGCTAGAGGAAAGAACTGCTTACGTCAGCAGGGGAGGGGGCGGAGTTGTTAAGACCAACAACAATAGCAAGACTGTGAGAGGGCGCCATTTTTAAATAAGCAACGAGATATCATGGATGCAGTAAAGCAGCAGTCATCCATTATTGTTGTTGTTGCTGCTTCTTCTTCTTCTCAGTGTTGTTGTTGCTTCGATGTTCGCGCCAAGGTTTATGCAAACGCAGCGACGTAACTGACGTATACAGTGACATAATGACGTGGCTCCCCTTAGCACCCTGAGCTATGGAAAAGCAAACTGGTTCTCAGCTGGTTCGCAAGTTGAACGAGTTGTGCACCAGCACCGGCCCCGAACCAGCCCTGGAACTGATTTGGTGGAAAAGGGGTATCAAAGACTGACTTTTGGCTCAATTTGTTTATTTGCGAGATATTTAAACCTTAAACATGTAAGAGGGAAATGACAATGCTGTGGTCTCACACACACAAACACACACTCTTCTTGCAGAAACAGATATTTATGACTAACATTGCTCTCGAGAGGGACATTTTTTTTAACAGCTGCTTTTTACTGCCACTCCATCAGCGAGATGATTCTGTGTGAAATGAGAAGGCCAAGCCAGACACTTTTATTAGCCCTGCATTTGAGGTGGATCTTTTGTGGATGAAATTTATTCCCTGTAGGAAAGGAGAGACACTAAAGGAGAGGAAGTTTACAGCAATAACAGAGGATGAGGATTAATCAGATGAGGGCTGGAGTCGTTCTTCTTGGCCCCCAGTGAAGTTGTTAGGAATGGTTGAATGATGCAACACTAAACAGCAAAGCTAGCATACAGTCTGTGAGATTAATTAGCATGCTGGTGTCCTGCCAACTGATTGAACTTGGATGATGTGATGAGATTTTAATGTCTGACGTCATTCATCTTTCTGATTTGCTTGGCTGAAAGGCCTCAACCACCTCCTTATAAGCTTGCATGTTCTCTGTGGTTATGTGAGAGTGGTCCAGTACTGCAGCTTGCACTTTTTAAAATGATAATAAGAAGTTTGTAGATGGTATAAACTGGGGTGAATTACTGGAAGTACACTATGGAGGGGTGGCACGATAATGTAGTGGTTAGCACTGTTGCCTCACAGCAAGAAGGTTCTGTGTTCGAGCCCAGTGGCTGACAGGGCCTTTCTGTGTGGAGGTGCATGTTTTCCCCATGTCTGCGTGGGTTTCCTCCAGGTGCTCCGGTTTCCCCCACAGTCCAAAGACATGCAGGTTAGGTTAATTGGTGGCTCTAAATTGACTGGAGGTGTGAATGTGAGTGTGAATGGTTGTCTCTGTGTCAGCCCTATGATGATCTGGTGACTTGTCCAGGGTGTACCCTGCCTCATGCCCTGGGATAGGCTCCAGCTTGCCTGTGATCCTGCACAGGATAAGCGGTTACGGATAATGGATGGATGGACACGATATGGACAATAATATGTGGACACCTGACCATTCTTCCCCAAACTTTTGTCTCGATGTTTGAAGGGGATAATTGTATACAATGTCTTTGAGGCCCATGTCTGTTCCAGAATGACGGTCTTGCTGTGCACAAAGCCAGATCCATGAATGGGTTGCCAAGGTTGGAGTGGAAGAACTCGAGTATCCTGCACAGAGCCCTGACCTCAACCCCACTGAACACCTTTTGGATCTACTGGAACACAAACTGCACCCCAGTTTGTCGACAGCTTTATGCTTGGTGTTCTAGCCAGATTGTTATAAACGCACAGACCATTTTATCTAAATAGCTTCCTGTGAGCACAGAATAGTAGTAAAGCCGATATAATATGTAATACAAGAGTGCTCTGAGAGAAACAATATCCCCCGCTGGAAACTATGCCATAACTCTGGTAAAATGCGACTGAACTGAACGCAATCGCAATATGCGTATTACCGACATATAACAAAGAATCCTATCAAGTTTTGTGAAATTCCTCCAAAAATTGAAAGGAGTTATTTTCAAAAGGTGAGTACCTGCCTGGGACAGACAGACAGACAGACATCGCCACGACATGATCCCCCTTTGGGCCTTTTGGCCAGCAGGGGATAAAAATTGTGAGGGAAGTTGATTTCAGAAAGCAAGCACACCTTGATGAAATTGCCAAAGTACAAGTTTGTTAATAATCAAGGGCATAACGCTAGTAAAATTTGCCCAAATAAAATGAAATTTCAATATGCGTATAACTGTCATATAACAAAGCCTTTTGCCAAGTTTGGTGAAATTCCTCCACAAATTGTGAGAGGAGTTGATTTCAGAAGAATGTACACCCTCATCAAATTTTCAAAGTACAAGTTATTCAATCAAGGGTCAAAACTCTGGTAAAATTTTCACAAATTAAATTAAATTGCAATATGCGTATTACCGTCTGAAACGAGGCTTTTTGCCAAGCTTCGGGAAATTCGTCCAAAAATTGTGAGGAGTTGATTTCAAAAGGAAAACAAACACTCGTGAAATTGTCAAAGTATCATTTTGTTAATCAAGGGCTGTAACTCTGGTAAAATGTGACCGAATTTAACACAATTACAGTATTACTGACATATAACAAAGAATCCTGCCAAGTTTCTTGAAATTCCTCCAAAAATTGTGAGAGGAGTTGATTTCAGGAGGTGAGCACCCTTCCTGGGACGGATGGACATCGCCACGACATAGTCCCTCTTCGGGCCTTTCGGCCAGCGGGGGATAATGAGCATTTATAGCTGACATTCATGAGGCCATAATTGCTTGAAAGATTTAGCAGATGGACAGTACGTCAGCAAGTCATGAGCCTTGTGATGGTGGGATAGACTTGTTTGGCAGAGCTCAGACAGTGACGATATGTGCCGCTGCTATTAAAGCCCTCATTTCAGATACAGAGGCCTAATGAGTGGTGAAAAACATATGGTGTACCAATGTTATTGCGCTTTTATCTTTGAGAATGTGGCTTTCACCAAGCACAAAAAAAGGCTGTTTACTGATTCCAGCTCCAGGAAGGAAACAAAGTTTGGGCAGGTTCTCAGGCAGGTGGTTCCTTGGTGCCCTGAGTTCTGGTCTCTAGTCCTTTTATATTTCAGATAGTTTGGTTTACCGGTCTCATAGAAGTGTAAAACTCTCATTCCAAAATGATCACATGCTTAATAGTGGAGTGGTGATCTGATAAAGTACCTGGACATAGTTTTTGGTGGTGTAAGTGGAACAAGAACACAAACAATCCAAGCTTCTGATGATGCTCCCATGCAGGACAAAATCCATTCTCAGTGTATTTCAGATCCTCTGCTGAGTTGTGAGCGAACAACGGAATTCACAATCATTGCTGTGCCCCCAAATGTCCAAATAATTAAAGCAAATATCTGGACTAGTATTTTAAGATTTGAAAAGTGAACATTTGAACATCTGTAGCCTGAATTTCAAAGAATAGGATGACTTGAACAGTGCTTGTAACTAGTTGTGAGCTTTGCAAGCCGTTTTAGTTGTTCAACACCTCTGACAATCGGTCGTATCATTTGTATATTATGTAATGTGTGTATATATAATTAGCATCAGTGGTGCTGCTGAGAGTTGCTTTCCAGGCTGACCAGCTAAAACTAACCAGGTAGAATTCCTGGTTCCTGCAAAGGTTCCTGTGGTAAAACACTTTTTTTCTTTTATTTATTTATTTTTAAAACATCAGTCTGCTTTGTCCACCAGGCTGATTTTCTGATCATGGTGCTCGGATAATCCATAATAAAGAAATCATAGATAAATTTCTCTTGCTTCTGTCTTTCCTGAATTATGACAACAGGTTGCATGTGATGAGAATCCAATGTGCTTGTTCATATGTCCTGCCTTTATTTATTTTTTTAAAATCAGGACATCAGATCCTGACACCAACATTGATATGAGGCTGATTTAAAGGCGATAATATGTTGCAGTAAACTCACTTAATATGATAATCACACTGCTTTGGCAGCAGATCAAAAATATCAGTCAACATATTTCATCCTCGGTGTCTCTGGCGTATAAAACTGCAATCTAAATGTGTCGGGAAAAGAAAACACTATCATCAGGACCCATAAAGCAGAACAAACAACTGCAGTTTGACCTCCTGGGTATTTTTAGAGCAACCAATCAACCTCTAATCTGGAGCTGAAAAACAGATGGCAGCTCATTCAACACAACATGCTTCTGCTTAGGTGCAGGCTTAGCATATAATTTTAGCTCTGTGTGTGTGAGCACAAGCAGGCTGTGTATGAGATTTAATCACGGATGCAGGCACTGACTCTGGTAGGTCCTGATTTATCAACATTGTGTCTCATGTGAACAATAAAATTGTGATTTATTAAGTGTATGCGTATGATGTGCACAGATGTAAGCAGGGAAGCTTAGTAAATACCAAATGTTCACAGCCACCATGCATATGCATTTCCATTGCTCATTTAAATACAAAACACCCACAATTGTCTATATATGGCATATAGGCGTTGCCTCAAAGGGATGTTTTGTTATTGCCATGTAGAATCAAGGAAACAAGCTTTTTTTTTTTTTCTTTGTTAAATAAAGTGGAGCTGTGCTTTTCAGTATTTTTGTTTGTCTTGTGTTTATAAACCCACCGTCACCTGCCCATTTTTCTGGAATATTAAAGCTACTCCTAGAAAAAGAAAGAGGGGAGAAAATAGAAGGAAAGAAAAGTGTATGAAAATATTGTTTTGATAAACAAATGGAGAAAAAAATGAAATGATGCATGTGATGTTCACATTAATGGAGTACAAATGAAATATGTTATTTACCAGCTGGGAGGTCCGTATCGTGAAATACCGTGACCGAGGTCTTGAAAGTACCGAGCGAGGCCCTCTGGGCCGAGGTCAGTATTCAAGGCCGAGGTCACGGAATTTCACCATATGGACCGACCTTCAGCTGGTAAATAATATTTTTATTTTTTCTTTACCAAATTCTAACAGAAAACGAGAGCGCCCGAAAGGGAAACCCGAGCCGAGCCGCCATTTTGAATCCTCATTCACGGCTGTAATGCAAATTGCTTCTTCCTTGGTATACAAGTACACTTCCATGGCAGGAAAAAACTACATTTTGCCACCTATGTAGTCCCCTATTTATCCAAAACTGAGTCATTCAGGATTCAGCCATGTTTTTGCTCGGTGTTAGCAAGTTGGAAAGGTTTTTAGCTTTACTCCTGAAATGTTTTCTTTAATTTTGTCTTCCTCAGGGTAGTAAAACTCACTTTCGCTGTGAAGACTGTCGTTATCGCTATCCATGCTGTAAAATTAATGCTATTTTGAATCCTCATTCACGGCTGTAATGCAAATTGCTTCCTCCTCGGTATACAAGTGCACTTCCATGGCAGGAAAAAAGCTACATTTTGCCGCCTATGTAGTCCCCTATTTATACAAATAGGAGTCATTCAGGATTCAGCCATGTTTTTGCTCTGCATTAGCAAATTACAGGTTTTAGCTTTCTCCTGAAATGTTTTCTTTTATTTCTTCTTCCTCAGGGTAGTAAAACTCGCTTTCGCTGTGAACACTGTCGTTATCGCCATCCATGCTGTAAAATTAATGCTATTCTCCTGAGAAATGCTGGCAAAAATTTATAAGATTTTTGATTATCTTTTAAATAAATCTTCTCAAAAAAGATAAATGTTGACAAAAAATGCTACTATGTTTGTTGTTGTGAACGAGCGAGTCACCAGAGGTCCGTAACTGGGGTCCGTACCATAGGATACGGACCCGCTCGCCAGCCAATCAGAGCGCAGGATTTGGACCGCGAAAAAAATAATAAACATTTGACAGTAAAACAAAGGGAGAAAAACAATTTAATGGGGAAGTAAATTTCTAGAAATGTAAAGTAAGAGAGAGGCATATCAGACGCTCGCTGGTCGTGCTGTGAAAACTGTGCATGCAGACGCTCATCTAAGTTTCCAAATCTGTCATTGCTTAACTCTTGAATATTTTCTATCGTGAATACTATCATTAAAAAGCTTATATTTCTTTGGAAAGCAAAGATATATCTCATTAAGATCTGTTCAGTACTTTGGGAGTAACGGCAGGTTGAATTCGGTACAACAGAGTAAAAACTCTGCTCGCGTGACGTCAGGAAACTGCCGGTGTATTTTGTGTCATGGGAAAGTGGTCAGGCTCTCTCTCTTCTGATCGGTTTCCAACTGGATTACTTGTTAAAGGTGCCCTTCCACCAAAAACGTTTAATACTGGCTCTTTTTGAAATACCATAGTTCACTCCAAGTTGCATATGCATGCTGCATGTGAAAATGTAATTCTACTCCCATTCCCTGTATTAGCTTATGAAAGAAAATAGTCGGAAAAACGAGCGGATCAGAAAAAGCCATACGAAGTTACGTCACTTCGAAAATTAATATTCATGGCCTCGCCCACCTTGGCTTGCGACCGCCCACGGGAAGAAAGCACAAGGAGAGAGACGTAATTCGCCCCGAGGCGCAGCGCGGTGCTCCGCATCAGTTTCGTTTCTAACGGCGGCTGCAGCCCGACTTTGCACACTCGTAACTCGGGCAGGGGAGGTCCAAGCCTCCCCAGACTTGGCAGCCAGCGGCCTCTGCCCTCTCCCGAACGAAAGAGTGCTCCCTCGGCGGGCTAGCTCCGCGCCTCGGAACGTAATTCACCTAACCCTAACCCTAGGTCCCAGCGTCCCCAGACTTGGCAGCCAGCGACCCCTGCCCTCTCCCGAACGAACCAGCGCTGCCAGGGCCCGTCAGCTCCCAGCCAGGGGACGTTATTCCCCCCACACCCCCCGAGGCGAGCTCCGCTCCGTGCCTTGATGAGAGCCGCTGCCGCAGGGAGTATTCAATTAAATGAATGAATGAATCCCTCCCAGTCACACGCGCGCGTGCGCGCGCACACACACAAGCGTTCTGGTTGGGGAGAGAGCTCCGTTCCTCTGCTCTCCCTCTCCTCTTATAGGGCGCGGTCACTGGGGAAGACGCACAAACACACGCTAATTCCCGTCAGGTGCATTGATTCTGCCACTTACCTTCCCTGACTCCGCCCTCCATCCACAGACCGACACTCGGCCATGCCCCTGCTGCCACATCTACATTGTTATTGGTCAAAACATTGATGTCGAGACCATAATAGCCAATCGAAACAGTTTTTACAAAGACCCACATCCGCTTGTTCTGACCCACTGGAGGTAGCGTCACAGTGCTGTTAGCCAATCGGAGGTAACACGTTTGCATGTCATGAATATTAATGAGTAAGAGCTGAAATCCTGTCATTCTCCCGCCACCCACTCCTCCACCAAACTAGAACAGCCTGAAACAGGAGAATTTTTTTCACCAAAACCGGCTCACAGGGCATTCATTCATACTAGAGACCACCGCACAATTAATGAAAAAGCGATGCAAGGGGACCTTTAATATCAATCAGATAACTTTTATAGGGATGTTCTCTCGCTCTCACTGTTTCTGATGAAGAATTCAGCAAAACTAGCAGATGGAAAATTTTGATGTTATGATTCACGGGAGACTTTGAAGTGAGTTTTCATAGCTTTACTGACTTTATTTTTTTTTCAAATCAAACTCATTCATGTAAATAACTATTTTAGAATATAACTGGGGCTGTTTTGATGAAAAATATTGAGATCTTTGTGGTCAGAATATTTTAAAAACCAGAAGTCAGAAATGCAAGTGTTAATTTCAATTCGGTTAATGTGAATTGTTTATTGGATGTGGCTCACACAGTTTTTTTTTTTTTGAGGTTCACAGCTCACAGCTTCCAAGGTGATCATCTATATTCTTTAATATAAACACTAGTAGGCCCTACTTTTGAGAAATACAAAGCCCTACAGAGTACAAAGAGGGTATTTAGAAATAATCTTTTTTTTTTTTACATTTCTTTTTTTCAGTGAGTGCACCAATTTAACGTTTTTACCTAATTAGCATAATTAATACTAATTTTGCATAACATGTTTTTACTAATTTTTCATACTTTTTCAGTATACAACCATCTATGGGCCTGCCAATTTCCATGTACATATCTTGAAAAATAGAAAAGTTATTAAGAAAAAACATTTGATCTCATTGGTTAATGAAGCCCATTTTGGACCATTTGATCCTCATACAGAATATTAGGGCAACTTTCTAAAAATTAAGCCTTTTTTTCCCCCCTCAATATTTAATTTGTAAGATCTCAAGAACGTATAAGCCTATTTTAATTCTGTAAAAAGTATGTTTTGAATTCAATTCTGAATTCAATGAGCAGTTTTAAGCAATTTGGATTGAATTTGAATGTTCACCTGATATGCCAACTGTAGACATACGGTTTGAACTTCAGTGAAAGTTGGTTTGTTGATGTAGTGTTTAGCTCGGTGTATATTAAATGTTCATATCAACGTTTTGAATCAGTTTTATTTATTTAAAACTTTTTCCACCCCTGGATAGTTCAAAGGCAGTGACTCTGCGTTGTTCATGTTGCTCTACTTACTTCAATCTCCAGGACATCTGAGACTGGAAGTGGAATATGTTTGAGCACATCTGGCAGTGATGAGTGGAAACCAGCTGCTTCAGTCACCCTTTTTCAGGATAAAGTGGCAGTTTGGAGAAAAAGATCGATAAATTGTTCTCCTTAACCCAAATGGAGTCGATCCACCAAACCATGGTGTCTGCCACTCAAACTGCCAGACGGATTAAAGCTACAAGGTTCTCACTGAGCGAACACTTGCATCAGAGCGTGTTGATTGGTTAATTACATCAGATTAAGGACACCAAAAAGCACAAATTGCGTGAATACAAGTATAATAAGGTTCACAATCTGCTCATACTGAACATCCTTTAATGACTGATTTATAATCTCACTATCTGGTGAATCTTGTTCCTCTCGAGGCTTCATTTTCTTGCCTTCTGAGGAAGTTTTGCCTCACCACCATCACTTCTGGCTTCTCCTAGATCTAAATCTACTTTCTGGATTTCTATAAAGTTGCTTTGTGACAGCATCTGTTGCTAAAAGCACGAGATAAATTAAATATAATTGAATTGAAGCAAAGATATCATGATTAGAAGTTCAACAGTGGGATTTAATGTTAACAAATTGTTGCCATTTATTCAAGCAACATGATCATAAGGAAAAAGAGCATAAACCACCAGAAGGCCACAAGATGTGTGAGTTAACTGAGAGTTCCCAGGCACTTTTTTTTTTTCCAGTGTATCCTCTCGTCCCATCCTGCAGAGAAAAATCCACCTTCCTCATGCACTAGCTTATTAGCGTTCATCATCTGGGCATGTATTCCTGTGGCAGCCCACTCAGATTTCTGTCCCGGAGAGCACGGTCCACTTCCAGCATGTAGCCGTCTATACGAGTCCTCATGCCCTCTGTGAAGGGGTCGAAAGTGAAACGTCGAGGTCCTGTGCGTTTGAAGTGGCCGTCTCGGTTTCTCTCGGCACACAAGAGTCGTTCTTCAGGAACAGTGACGTTCAGGAAGGCCGTCATAAGCCGGAGCTGGTGGACGAGGTCTGTGAGGAGCTGCTCGTAATGCACCACCAGTAAATGTCTGGAGAACTGCAGCCAAGCCAGCGCGTGAGACGCCCACCATGAGGAGTAGGTCTCCACAAACTCGGGCCACTCTGAGGATGACGGGACGTAATATTAAGAAAGTCACGTGGAGCTCAAATTTCACTAGAAAATCTGGTATGGTATTGACATGCAGGTGTTACTGTATTATAAAATATAAAAGCTATGATGAAAATCAGGGTGGACCTCCCTCCAGGGTTTGGGCAAGTGTCCCATTTCCATATTAATTTTGTTCAGAGTTGAAAGAAAGAAAGAGCACAACTTTATTCATCACACACTTGAAAAGTTGAGTCCAAATTTACGTCAGTATTTACGCACGTTAAGAGTTTAGTATTTCACCAGTATACTGCTGCGTGACTGGTTGTAGCCAGAGGTGGACAGTAACGAAGTACATTTACTTGAGTACTGTACTGTTTTTTTTTTTTTTTTGAAAATTTGACTAACTTCACTACATTTGAAAGACAAATATTGTACTTTTCACCCCACTACATTTCTATCAAGGTCCTCGTTCCTTGTTACTATGAAGCAGCTTTGAAAGTGGATGATTTTTTCCTTTTCTAAAATGTGATTGTTTTTTTCACAGCCCATCAGTAATTGCGAGGGTCACGTCCATAGACTGTGTAAAAATCAAGTTCAGTGATTTCTCAGCAGCATTATTTGAACACGATCAGTTGATGGCAGAGTGGAAAAGGCGGTTCTTCTGGGGAATGCATGCACCCATGAACCCATGTCTCAGTTTTCTGAAAGGATTAAAGATTCGTTTCGTTTTAAATGTTTGTTTCATTTGCCTAAAACGAACCACATCACGGCCTACAAAAACTCACCATCCAACCTGTGGAAGAATATTGAGGTCTGTAAACGTTTTATTCCAAGAGAAAGTTTGCAATGAAGTTGTCTGTGCTTTTTGAGCTAGCGATAACGTTGCAATAGCTATGCAGTCTGGTAAGTCAAATTACTTTCTATGGATTTGCCTGCCAAGTTGCCATAGCCTTGTCCACGGCTAACGTTAACACATGGCTAGTTTTGTTTTGATGTCAGAACACTAACATGCTGCTTTGTGGGGGTGGGTAGGAGTGTTTAAAAAAAAAATGACTGACTCTTTTTGTCAAATCAGTTGCATTTGATTTTGTAACATTTCTACCAGGCATTTATTCTACAGGTTCTACAAGCTAGTTAGTGAATCCAGTAGGTTGCTTCAGAGGCATTCGGTATTGTGAGCGTTGTGGCAATAATGCAACAGTTCGTTGATGGAAAATGTACTTTTAATACTTAAGTATTTTTAAAAGCAGGTACTTCAGTACTTTTAACTTAAGTAAAAATTTGACCGTACAACTTTCACTTAACCAGTGGGATCTGTACTTTGACTTAAGTAATGAAGTTGGGTACTTTGTCCACCTCTGGTTGTAGCTAATGACATGAATCACTGAAAATTTTGTTAAATTATTCAATTTAATGACCTTCCACACTCGCTGATTATTATTATTATTATTATTCGGTTTATAAAATAGCACTTGATCCAGCACACCCTGCCAACAGTTCTATACAACTTAATGAAACCATGAAATAATAAATTGAGTTCATGAATGTGTATGTGTGTGGGATTTTGGCCATTTTATAATTTCATTTAGCAGTTTTGAGTTGCTGAATTAATAAAATAATGCCAACGTTTATTTTACAGCTGAATGCTCAGCCAGCTTGTTCTTTAAACTCTCCGCATGTTTTAGATTTCAGTATATTATTTATTTTCTTCAGAATCATCGTAGGCCAGAACAGTAATTGGCGTAACAGGGTGTGATGATTGAGTAATGCTAAACACTCAACGTCAACACTCAGATTTGTCTTAGTTCATGATTACCGTTACTCTTCCAATGCATTTCTGTGGCATAGCCCAAGTGCCCAGCATTCTTGCGATTAAACTCTGCCACGAGGCAGTGGTACGGGTTCCGAATTAACAGGATGGCTGAATCGAACTTCTTGATCTCCCTCTGCCCGCTCTCATGCGTCTTTACACAGATGGTTCTCCTGCTTTGCCAATAATCCTTCTCTCCTTTAAAGCCTAACAAAGTTGAAAAAAGTGAGATTTTCAGTAAAGGCTTTCAGAAACTTCAGCATTATTAATGGGACAAGAATTACCTCAGAGTATACAAGGTACTGGTCTCTGAATTACGAACATTGTCAATCAAAAAGTCCTTTTTATTTTTATTTTTTAAAGTCGTTTTAAAAAAAATAGTCTTAGGAGGTGTGTCTGGCTGCATGCTATTACCAGTGATAGTAAAATAGAGATAAAATAAAATGACATTTTGTATGTATTTGTGGTAGTGTTTGTTGTATGAAAACAATATTCATAAAATTCCACATGGATCATAACGTTGAACATAATTTTTATTTAATCCCATGACATTAAGTAACAGGGTCTCACCTTTGTTGTACAAAGAGCCATCAAAGTAGTAGCTGCCTGTGTAGTAACCTGTCGCAAGCTCGATGAGGTGCCGCAACCAAGTGTTACCCGCTCCAGGAAAACTGGACAACGCCGTGAGGGAGGATGAGCTCTCGGGTAGAAACATCCTCTCTCTACACTGAGACTCTGACAATACGGGAAATAGGAGCGTGTGTGTAGTGCTGTGTGTTGAAGATGCCATTATTACATTACATCTTATCCAGAGTGACGTACAACGAGTGCAAAAGTCAGGTACATGAAGTGCTGAACTTCTAGACAAGAAAGTTCTAGTGCCAACTGAACACGTAACAGCAATACCAAGTGTAATATGCTGTTGAAATACCAATACTCAAACGGCCAAGGAAACAAACCAACCATATAAAGGAGAACTCAAACCAGCTAAACCCAGGCTAGACTGTACACAGCCTGGGTTGGTCTAGACCAGCGTTTCTCAACCTTTTTTCAGTCACAGCACCCTTCAGAAGTACAGTGGTGCTTGAAAGTTTGTGAACCCTTTAGAATTTTCTATATTTCTGCATAAATATGACCTCAAACATCAGATTTTCACACAAGTCCTAAAAGTAGATAAAGAGAACCCAGTTAAACAAATGAGACAAAAATATTATACTTGGTCATTTATTTATTGAGGAAAATGATCCAATATTACATTTCTGTGAGTGGCAAAAGAATGTGAACCTCTAGGATTAGCAGTTAATTTGAAGGTGAAATTAGAGTCAGGTGTTTCCAATCATTGGGATGACAATCAGGTGTGAGTGGGCACCATGTTTTATTTAAAGAACAGGGATCTATCAAAGTCTGATCTTCACAACACATGTTTGTGGAAGTGTATCATGGCACGAACAAAGGAGATTTCTGAGGACCTCAGAAAAAGTGTTGTTGATGCTCATCAGGCTGGAAAAGGTTACAAAACCATCTCTAAAGAGTTTGGATTCCACCAATCCACAGTCAGAAAGATTGTGTACAATTGGAGGAAATTCAAGACCATTGTTACCCTCCCCAGGAGTGGTAGACCAACAAAGATCACTCCAAGATCAAGGCGTGTAACAGTCAGTGAGGTCACAAAGGACCCCAGGGTAACTTCTAAGCAACTGAAGGCCTCTCTCACATTGGCTAATGTTCATGAGTCCACCATCAGGAGAACACTGAACAACAGTAGTGTGCATGGCAGGGTTGCAAGGAGAAAGCCACTGCTCTCCAAAAAGAACATTGCTGCTCATGTTTAGTTTGCTAAAGATCATGTGGACAAGCCAGAAGGTTATTGGAAAAATGTTTTGTGGATGGATGAGACCAAAATAGAACTTCTTGGTTTAAAAGAGAAGCGTTATGTTTGGAGAAAGGAAAACACTGAATTCCAGCATAAGAACCTTATCCCATCTGTGAAACATGGTGGTGGTAGTATCATGGTTTGGGTCTGTTTTGCTGCATCTGGGCCAGGACGGCTTGCCATCATTGATGGAACAATGAGTTCTGAATTATACCAGCGAATTCTAAAGGAAAATGTCAGGACATCTGTCCATGAACTGAATCTCAAAAGGTGGGTCATGCAGCAAGACAACAACCCTCAGCACACAAGTCATTTCTACCAAAGAATGTTTAAAGAAGAATAAAGTTTATGTTTTGGAATGGCCAAATCAAAGTCCTGACCTTAATCTAATCAAAATGTTGTAGAAGGACCTGAAGCGAGCAGTTCATGTGAGGAAACCCACCAAGATCCCAGAGTTGAAGCTGTTCTGTATGGAGGAATGGGCTAAAATTCCTACAAGCCAGTGTGCAGAACTGATCAACAGTTACCGCAAACGTTTAGTTGCAGTCACTGCTGCACAAGGGGGTTATACCAGATACTGAAAGCAAAGGTTCACATACTTTTGCCAGTCACAGATATGTAATATTGGATCATTTTCCTCAATAAATAAATGGCCAAGTATAATCTTTTTGTCACATTTGTTTAACTGGGTTCTCTTTATCTACTTTTAGGACTTGTGTGAAAATCTGATGATATTTTAAGTCATATTTATGCAGAAATATAGAAAATTCTAAAGGGTTCACACTTTCAAGCACCACTGTATGCAAATTCTCAAGGCATCCCCATATAAAATATACGCAGTCACGCTGACCATATGCTGACCCCAGCAGTGACGTTGTGACATGGGAAGGGGGGTCGCGAGACAAATTTTGATGATGCATGAGGTGGCGATGATCTGCATTAGTGTAACTATCTCATCTCATCTCATTATCTCTAGCCGCTTCATCCTTCTACAGGGTCGCAGGCAAGCTGGATCCTATCCCAGCTGACTATGGGCGAAAGGCGGGGTACACCCTGGACAAGTCGCCAGGTCATCACAGGGCTGACACATAGACACAGACAACCATTCACACCTACGGTCAATTTAGAGTCACCAGTTAACCTAACCTGCATGTCTTTGGACTGTGGGGGAAACCGGAGCACCCGGAGGAAACCCACGCGGACACGGGGAGAACATGCAAACTCCGCACAGAAAGGCCCTCGCCGGCCCCGGGGCTCGAACCCAGGACCTTCTTGCTGTGAGGCGACAGCGCTAACCACTACACCACCGTGCCGCCCTAGTGTAACTATTGTTTTTTGGAATTTTAATTCATTTTATTTATTTCAATGTTAAAATATATAATTTTTTGACGGCACACCAACGAAGCCAGACGGCACCCCAGGGTGCCGCGGCACCCCGGTTGAGAGAGGCTGGTCTAGACCACAGTGTAGTTACACAGTGGGCAGGGAAGAAGGGGAGAGGTGTAGCCTGAAGGGGAGTCTTCAGGCCGTGCTTGGAGGTGGTCAGGGAGTCAGCAGTTCTGACCTCAATGGGAAGGTCATTCCACCAACGGGGGACCAGAACAGACAGGAGTCTTGAACGGGCTGGGCAGGAGCAGAGAGCAGGAGGGGCCATGTATTTATCTCTTTATTACGAGAGCCATGATGTCCTCCAGATGAAAGACGTGTGACAATGATTACCAGTGTGGTGACATTTAACTGCTTCTCTGTGATTTTTTTTTTTTTAAATCAAACAGCTTTTATTTGAAAAATTAAACAAGACCATCAATGATGGTGTAGCTCGTTCCGTCTAGTCTAGGAGGAGTGATCTAAAGTGGGCCACCTTGCACAATAAATGTTGTAAGCTATATACACTATATACAAGATATATAGAAGCTGTATACACCCTAGGAATACCGACCTATTTGCCAGAAAGAATCCAAAACGGCGAGGAACTGGCCGAGAAGCGTTTTAAATTTTTTTTAAGTGCTCATTAAGGCTTAGTCCATAACTTCATTTAATATTTGTAATTCAGCAAATCTGGGTAGAAGTTATATGCACCCTAGGCACCCCTACCTTCATGCCAGAAAGAATCAAAATCGGTGAAGAATTGAGGGAAAAGAAGCGATTTGTGTGGAAACTGTTTGTTAGAGATTAATTACTCCATATCTTCATTATTAATTGCAATTATGTAAATTTGGGTAGAAGCCATATGCAGCCCAGGCAGACCTACCTTCCTGCCAAAAAAGAATAAAAATCAGTGAAGAACTGATGGAGAACTGGTGATTTTTGTGAAATGTGGATGCCGCCGGATGGACGACGGACAACACATGATGGCAAAACTCATCGCTCGTTGGCCGGATGAGATGATAATCTAGGTTATTTCACAAAGGTAGTTAGAATTAAGATTAGGGATGAGGTTATGGTTAGATTTATTTTTGTCATTTTTATTTTAAAAGGTTTTGTTTCCATGGTCTCACCCGTTCTCTTATTAATTTCCACATAAATCAACCTTTTTGAAAAAGAAATAGATGTTCATAATAAAATGGTAGTCAATGCGAATGGGATATTTGAGACTCGCACGATGAGAAAGTAAACCTAAAAGTCACTTTCGGAACAGCAATAGTGTGCACTAATTAGTACATCTGGAGAGAGTATTAAATTTGCAGAAGTCCATTTCCTCCAGGTAATACAAGGCTAAAATATACAATTCACTCGGTTTTAGTAATAGGTTATTCCAAGTATAAGAGCAAAAGTTATTTGTGACCTGAGTAAACACAGGGCCTGTGTGTGTGTGTGTGTTACCTAGCACAGGTGTGCTGTACACCTGTAAGTAGTCTGCGTTGGAGGTGTGGTTTGTCGCTTTGCCCTGCCCACACAGCTGGCTGTCTACATTCTTCTGCATAAGGAGAAAAGTGGAGGTGTGGCCACAGAGACAGTCCCGCCCCCTCAGTACAGCCAGAGGCAGCTCCTGAGTGGGTCAGAATATTACACCCTATAATCATACTGTCATGGATTCAGACTGCAAAAACAAAAATACAAACTAATGAGACTATATAAATCCATTTCTCATTAAAGCTCCATTATGCCTTCTCTGGCAAAAACGAGTGATTGTGCACAGAGAGAACAGAGCTTCATTTCTGTGTAAGACTTGGGGGGGAGAAGCTGTTGAATCACAAAGGGCTATTGATTGACGATGGCCTCTTTTGAAGTAAGTACAAAGGAGGCGAACTGAAACGCTGCAGCGAGCGAGTTCAAGGACGTGGGATCCAACCTGATCAGTGCACATCTCCACACACAGCTGTGAGGTCACATTATGCTGGCCAGCATGGAGCAGGAAACCAGCGCTGATGTTCTTTTGGGTGTGGAAGCAGCCATGATAGTGGACATTTCTGTCTGAGAGAGAGAGGTTGAAACAATTATCAGAGCAAATTTGACTGTAAGTGCATGTTTTCTTGCAGATTTGTACACTGTTATATGGCTCTTTCTCTGATCAGGGGTTACAAATGCCATATGCCAGGTAGGGTCACATGGCCCTAAATTGTCTGCTACTTTTTCCTGCTTCACCGTGACCCAATTCAAGATACTACGTCATGCATCACGTGGTGGGCTTTCCCCATTCGCGCAACGCATTGTGGGATACAAATTTGAAACAGGAGAGAAAAATGGAGGACGCGAGTGTGTGAATGAAACGTGAAACAGTGACTACAGTAACGGAAAGCGAGAAGAAAAGACGTTATGTTGCGAAGGAAAGGAAACGCAGGACCAAACTAATAAATATCAGCAGTCAGCGAGCACCTTGGTGTGATCAGCTGTTCGTTTGGTGACAGAATGATGTAACTGTTGGTGCACGGGCAAAGGTAAACCTGTAGATGGCAGTAATGCAACACTGTGGATGCCAGCTGCCGTAAAACCCAAAAGAAGACGACGACAACGCCGCAAAGTAAACACGCACACACCAGACTTCCTCTGTCTGCTTGACTGCGCAAAGCAAGCGATTTCATGCATATTATTTGCTCGGGAATCCCCTCAACTTAAAAAAAATAACTTCCCAGCCACAGAATGGCTGGATTTATTTTGTGAGATATTACAGAAATAAACCTGTATCACACTGACCACATTTCAGAGGGAACTAAATTTTACCGATTTTATGAAATCGAAAGGCCATCTCATTTTAAGAAGAGTTCCTATATTCCCCTATGCGAAATCATGATGACTATTTTTGTAAATCTTTTGGCTCAAAAATTAGCGTCCAGGTCACAAGCGTGACGCCAGAATTTCATGGTTTTCAATGTGGTCTCCTGCACAGCACAGTGGGAGAGTTCTCTTCTCTCCCCCTTATGATGTATATACCAGGGTACTATAACTATTAATTATAAACCATATTTAAAGCTCTCCTTGCAGTTTAAAATTTTGAGTGGCATGTCACAAAGTAGTAACCCCTTATCATAGAAAGAGCCATGTACAGTTGAGTGCATTAGAATGAAGCAACGTCTGAAACGTAACGCTTTTTTTTTTTTTGGGTACAAATTAAATATTTTGTCTTCTAGATTTTATCCAAAACTTATTTTCATTTCATGGCATTTCTATATGTATTCTATGTTGGTATCTTTTTCATACCTATTTTGGTTAATACTCTGTTATTGCTTGGAGAGTGAAGGTGTTAAATGTAAACAGGTGTGATGCAGCAGAGAGAAGTGTAAATGTGTGAGGGACGGCTATGGAGAGAAAAACAGTGGACATATTGTTAAATACATTCCTGTGAAATAAATCTGCATCTTCCCACATATACACATGCGATTTCTTATGAAACTGAGTGTGTGTTTGTGTGTGTGTGTGTGTGTGTGTGTGTGTGTCTGCCTGCCTGCATATGTTTGGGAGTGCAGAGTATACCTCTATCAACTCACTCCAGATTTATTGGAACCTTTCATGAGAGTAGGCAAAAATAGTTGGATAAAAATCAATCATTCAAATTTTTTTTTCTTGACCATTTGAAGAAATTACTTGTTTTGTCTAACAAACGCAAACAACTTCATAAAATATAATGTACTATTTAAAAAAAAAACCTGTTTTCTCTCAGTAACATGTATGGCAAAGAAATTAATTATTACGCAAATTAATTTAAAGGTACTGACTGACTGCAAAGTCATCTGAAATTTTTTTTTTATTGTGCATGGCATTTTCAAGAACAATATCATGCGGATGAGATGTGATTATTTTGATGTCCTGAGGGTTGCTTTTCTCCATTTTGGGACCGTTTTCCTCCCTCTTGAGGTAAACAGTATGGCCCGACACAAGGAAACAGCTGAATGGGGGGGGGAGGAGCTTTAACTAATTAGCATAACTATGGAACTGCGTCACAAGAAGATGGTGACACGCGGAAAACATCGTGACTCTGCATCAACCTCAGAGTTTTGAGTCGCAGGGATGTAATGCAGAGATGGTTGACCTTCGTGAATAGATCCATGTAACAAAAGACAAATATATTTTTCTCTGTAACTGCTTTTGTGTTCTCGTTTCTTTCTCTGTAAGATCAAAACATTAGGTGTATAACGTCATACCCATGACCATGGAGTCGAGCCCATGCATTCTAAGGCTAAGATTGCTAAGCGCTAGCTGGAATGATTTAGTTATCTGTCCAGAAAATGACACGTCACATAACCTTTCTTTTCACCTGGCTTTTAGCTGACAGGAGCGCGGAGTCCGCCATGTTTGCCCATGTTTGTTTAAGTGTAGGTCAAACAGGCCCCACGGTGGTCACGATATTGTTGCTCACTTGCTTCGGCAATCTCTGGAATCGTAAAACGCGGAACGCTTTTTATCTCGGCAAAACATTTACACACAGGATACTGTGTGTGTGTGTGTGTGTGTGTGTGTGTGTGTGTGTGTGCGCGCGCGCGCACAGCAGCGCAACATCTCGAAACTCTAACAGTGATGGAACATTTTGCCCGGAATTCAACTTTGCAGTCCGAACCTTTTAATTATATTGTGTACATTTTATGAGGAGTAATTCTGAAAATGAATTTAAATTTAAAAATCAAATTAAATGAAGGCCTGGAAATACTAAATGAATCTTGAGTACTGTATTAATTTTATTTGCAGATGTTTTCATTCTAAATAGTTTGATTTCAGTATCTAAAAATGGTGCCTTTTATACTAGCTTTGAATCAGTCCTGTTTCCCTGGGGAATAATTGAGGTTGCACACACATGTAATATCCCCTTTATGCAGTATACCCTATAAGTGAAGGTTCAGTCTGGCAAACTCACATCTCCTGTGGCCAGGAAGTCCCTCCTCCACTTTGTAGATTGACAGCCTGGCCACGCCTCCACACAGCGAGTCCCTTTCGGCCCTGCAGCTCAGGTTGCAGTCCTCGCTCCGGGCCTGAGGGGCGCCAATCCGGTTTCCACAGTGACACTCTGTACCATATTCTAATCCAGCAAACCGGTAGCCGCTGTGAGAGGGAGAACGCAGTACTGATCTGGCTGTTGGATACCTTTATCCACAAGCAAAATGGATAAACCTTGTATTTTTTGTTTCAAAATGGTACGACAGGAATCAGTGGCTCCATGTTGTTCATTATATATACGTTCACTGACCATCCACCTCAAGGTTGTGCATTCTGAGATGCTTTTCTGCTCACTGTGGTTATAAAGAGTGGTGATTAGCTCATCCCGCCGACAGGTGATGAGTTCATACTGTCGTCCACATTTCACAAAAATCACTTCTCTCTCTCAATTTTTCACCGATTTTTATTTATTTTGGCAGGAAGGTAGGTCTGCCTGGGGTGCATATAGCTTCTACCCAAATTTGCATAATTGCAATTAATAATGAAGATATGGAGTAATTAAGCCCTAACGAGCAGTTCCCACACAAATTGCTTCTTCTCCCTCAATTCTTCACCGATTTTGATTCTTTCTGGCATGAAGGTAGGGGTACCTATGGTGCATATAACTTCTACCCAGATTTGATTTCTTATGGGGCCGGACTGAGCTATGCTGTCACTGACTGACTGACTTGTTTGAATTACCGTAGCCTTTCTGTCAGCTCAAACCAATGTAGCCAATCTCTTTGGACTTCTGTCATCAACATGGTGTTTCTGGTTGTAGAACTATCAGTCACTGGATGTTTTTTGCACCATTCTGAGTAGAGACTGTTGACTGTGTGTCATCAGTTTCTGAAATGCTCAAACCAGACCATCTGGCAGCAACAACCACACCATAGACAAAGTCACCGAGATCACATTTGTTCATTCTGAGGTTTGACATGAACCTCATTCACTGAATCTCTTGACCTGTATATCTGACTTTTATGCATTGTGCTGCTGCTACATCATTGGCTTAAGAAATAATTGCATGAATAAGCAGGTGTAGAGGTGTTCTGGGGCGGCACGGTGGTGTAGTGGTTAGGCCAAAAAAAAAAAAAAAAGTGTTTCCGGTTACGTAGATTTCAAAACTAGGGTCGGTAGGCAGGCATTTTTTTTTTTTGAATAATTTTTTTCAAGATGGCTGCCATAACTTGTATTTAGACAGGAGTAACTTCACAAAATATAATGAATTTCTTTGCAGGTCACCTGAGTTACCACCTTCTGATGAATCTGATGCAGCATGAGACACCTTTTAACATGAATTTTTCTGTAAATATAACAGCTCAATACACCATGAGAGAGAGAGAGCAGCCCCGCCCCTCTCTGCTCCCTGAGTGGAGCTCATCGCCTTGGTAACAGTGCAGGGAAAAGACACAATATAACAAGTAAAGAGCGCTTTTTCTCAGAGTTCCCTCTCCTCGAACAACGCTGATTTACACGGAAACGAAAGGAGCTATTCACAAAATTCTTTTACATTGAGTGCTACAAGGCTCCCATGAACACAGTAATGTAATTTTTTTTGTCCCTAGTGTAAAAAATGTGGACACTAGAGCGAGTTAAAAACAAGTGACTTTTCTGATTTTGCAGTAAAAGCGCTGCCACGTTTATAATATGAGTCTATGGGAGAGCGCGGCTGTCCTCTCCTCACTTTCAGGCTTCTCATTCAAAAACTGTAAATCCTATCGCTCAGGTAGACACTTGTCTTGATTCACACAATGTGTGACTACAACTTTTGAGAAAGTTGTGTGTGTAGAGTGAAAATTGTGGCTGAGAAAACAGTTTAAATGAAAAAGTTAGAGCTTTTTTTTTTCAAGCTGCCTCCACTCTAAACTCCTGAGCTCCACTGGTGTGTAACGCAATAGACACCCATTATAAAGCCGGAATTTCTCCAGATTTGCTCATGGTGTTTGATCTGTGACTGATCAAAAAGTATAGAACCTAGCAAAAAAGTTGAATGCCAGATCCACACAGGAGAATTTTGTCTCCGTTTTAAAGTTTGAATCATGTCTCTAGGTGAAAGACAAAATAAGCGTTCTCTCTGCTTCTGTTCCCTCCGATGACCCCGACACACTACTGCCTCCGCCGAGTGCGCACGCGCATACACCGCATGTCGGGGCCGCGGATGAGTTACTCTCCCTTGATCAACAAAGTCTGCGGGGAATTTGTGGTTATTATCGGTACAAACAGCGCGCATCACAACTTAAATGAGTGCGGTTCAGTTTGACATTATTGTTAGTCCGTTAGATAAACATTTAATTTTATTAAAATCGAAAATTAATATTTAGAGCCTGTGGGCTACAAAAATAATAGTCATTAAAGTAGCCGGCTAGACTTGTGTAGTCGGCTGTATGGCCGGCAGCCGGCGCTTGTGGAAAGCCCTGATTTTCCCAGTGAGTGACAAAAACTTCCGGTTCACGCGGTTGGGTTATATGGAAAAGTCGCGACTGGGAAAAAAACGAAAAAAAAGTTTAGGGTCGGGCGGTACGGATTAGGGTCGGTCAGGTAACCGGAAACACACACACTTTTTTTTTTTTTTGGCCTTAGTACTGTTGCCTCACAGCTAGAAGACTCTGGGTTCGAGCCCAGGGGCCAACGAGATCCTTTCTGTGTGGAGTTTGTGTATTCTCACCGTGGGTTTCCTCTGGGTGCTCGGGTTTCCCCTACAGCCCAAAGAATGGGGTTAGGTTAACTAGCTACTCTAAATTGCCCATGTGTGTGAATGGTTGAGAGGAGAAAACCTCTATAATAATTCAGTAGAAGGGAAACCAATACCCTAGAAACTCTGATGGAAGTCAGAGCAGCCATGTCACTGTAGTGACATGCCAAAAAAAAAGTGTGTATGTGAGATATGAGAGAGAGAGAGAGAGAGAGGTATTCCTTTTATAAGTGGCTGGTGAATGTAAAAGTACAACCACATGTGTTGATTGTAAACTAAATATTTTATAGTATATATTTTTGACAGCTCAACAGAATAACCAACAGATTTAAACCTGGCTTCAGTTTGGGTTTGGGAGGTGGATGTTCTGCTGTCCTGTTCAGTATAGCCCATTTTCCAACCTTTTTTTTAATTTTATTTTTTTTATTACCGAGATTACAGAATCCTGAACAGTGTCCTTATGCGATTGTGTGGTCAGTGGTTTGGTTGTACGCCACTCTTGTGAGTACTCTGTGACCAACTTCTGCAGTTTATACAGTAATTCTATCCTTTCACTTGTGACAGCTGGGTCTGAGAGTGGACATTCATTATTAAGCAACATCTCCAGCAACCTGAGTTGGAAAGGTATTCTCCTGAGAGCTTTCTTTTTACTCGGTAGTCTTGCTGAGTGGGCTGCACACTGCCACGTCTCTGTGGATGCCATTAGTCTTGCCTACACGACTTCCTGTTACTTTCTAGCAAATTAACTAATTATCTTTAACATTGTGCGGGTTTTGAACAATTGGAGCTTTTTCTTCCTGAACTTTCCTCTCACCCAGATGTAGATTTGAAACGCTGTGTGTTACATTAACATCACTTCCTCGGTTAATTAAAAATGGAGTCAAATGATTGATTGATTAATAAATTACTCATTTTGTTTCAAGTGGCCAGTCAGTTACATTTACAGCTTTTACGACTACATAATAACCAGAACAACCATGACTGTGATGGAGATCATCGGTTAGTGTCATGCCATTTTAAAAAAGCAATACAGTCAGGAACACATCACTGGGTATACATCACAGACTAAGGTATTAGGCAGAGACCCGTCCACCCGTAAATTTGACGGGCAATTGCCGATTTCAACGGGCAAGTATACACACAGACGGATACTGAAACGGACGATAATGCCGAAAATTTTCGCACATGAATACTCCCACATGTCATCCGATAAATCCAGTTATGTTCCGCCCACACACGGACTGGCCATCGGGAGTAGCGGGAGTTTTCCCGGTGGGCTGGTGGTTCAGCGTGGGCCGGCGGAGAAAAAAAAAAAAAAAAAACAGTTGCGCGCTGGCCTTTAATATGATAAGCAATGTTAACAGTTTCTTTAACAAACTGTTAACATTGCTTATTACAGTTGCGCGCTGGCCTTTAATATGATAAGCAATGTTAAGTTTCTTTAACAAACTGTTAACATTGCTTATTACAGTTGCGCGCTGGCCTTTAATATGATAAGCAATGTTAACAGTTTGTTAAAGAAACTGTTAACATTGCTTATCATATTAAAGGCCAGCGCGCAACTGTTTTTTTTTTTTTTTTTTCTCCGCTGGCCCACACTGAACCACCGGCCCACTGGGAAAACTCCCGCTACTCCCGATGGCCAGTCCGTGTGTGGTTCCGCCATCATTTACAAATCGTAAGAAACACAGTTTAATACGAAAAATACTGAAAACTTGAAATGAAAAATCAGAATATTTCATCGTTTCCGCCATTTTGGCCCGCACTGAATCTTGTAACATGCGGACTGAATAAATCGCGAATTCTGATTGGTCGAAAATTGCCAAACACCCTGCGTTGTAGTTTCCTCTTTCTTGGCGGGAGAACCGCATTTTTTTTTGCTGACTCACTCTTCTGGATCAAGATGAATCCCAACAAACGCCCCAAATTGAATGTGACAAAAACTGATTCGTTTTTCCACAAAAAGACAGAAAAGGTATGTGTGATACATTGATTAACAAGGGGGTTTCATTGGGGTATGGTAAAATAGAATACTGTTGGTTTTTTTTTTTTTTATTAAATACTGTAACTAGATCAAAAGATTATATACAATTCATTGTTGTTTATTTTCTTTTCACTTTTGTTACCAAATCAAACACCATACATACATCTGATACATTCAGGAGTGAAACTGAAAAAAATACAAAGTAAAAATATGCAATATTTCTGATCAAAAATTACACGCCATTTCACCCTGAAAATGTCCTAGAATGCAGGAAATGAAGTCTAAATTTCAAAAATTTTCTGGGGGGCATGCCCCCAGACCCCCCTAGAGGGACTTCGCGCCTGCGGCGCTCGTCTTCGCACCTGCGGCGCTTATCAGGATTATATAAAATATTATTTTTGACTGGTAAATTTCTTTTTCTGCCTAATACCCTATCACAGACCCTGGGGGATCTTTGAGAACCAACGCTCTAATCTAATGGATACTTAAGAAATGTATATATTTTCTGGAGTTAAAAAAAAAAAAAAACCACCTGAACAGCATGCAGCTTGATTCATCTCCCACCATCTGAGCCAGAGAAAGTTTTGCCCTGCTCTGTGAGACAATGAGCTTTTATGTTTCAATGGTATTAATTATGTATCACTGGCAGAGCAGACAGCATGGTTCTGGATGACATTTCTTTACTTTTTCTGGCTTTGAATCAGAGCAGTGATGCTGACAGTGCAATTATATCCAAGACAAATACGTTCCATTTCTGAGATGAGTATTAAGCTTTTGTGGCAATTTGCCTACGAGTGATCAGGATGTTTTTAGTGTGCTTTGGGCTGTCAAAGCCTTTGAGCATGCTGAATGTTTTGTAAAGCAAATAAAAGATGTGTGCACACGCACACACATATATTCTGGTACAGCCCCAACACGTGTACGTGTGTGTGTGTGTGTGTGTATGTATTCTGGCACCTGTGCCTGCTGACCAACACTGCCTGCATTCTCCCTCACTTGCTCAAAACAATCCAACATTTGTAACTCGTTCCCACGGTGCTGATAATGACGCCTTGTAATAACGCGTCATACAGCTCTAAGCAACTGCACAACAGATAGAGATTTCAGAACCAGTCACTGTACAAGATGAATTCTATAACACTGTGCTGTAATGTGTGTTCTTCATGAAGATCCTCTAATGATCGACCTACGATGAAAGAAAATGACTCTGTACAGCATCAATCAGTTTCTGCAAAAAACATTCTTCTCAGTGATTTCTCTGTTCAGTAGTATTCTTTACTTATGTTTTGCCATCAACCCTACCATATGTAAAGGTAGCCTGCCTTTCAGATTTTCAAGTGTAGATCACAAAAATAATTTTCCCCGACACCCAATTATTTTTGTTTAGTGGACCGAAAGCTACTGAATTCGAATCACAGACTTCCAATTTTATTAGTTTTTTTTAAATAGAAGAATTAATTAATTTAAGGCCAAGTGGCCCTAAATTCTCCGCTATTTTTTCCTGCTTCACCATGACCCAATTCAAGATACATCATGCATCACATGGTGGGCTTTCCCCGTTCACACAAGGCATTATGGGATACAAATTTGAAACAGGAGAGAAAAATGGAGGACGCGAGTGTGCGAATGAAATGTGAAAGACTGACTACAGTAACAGAAAGCGAGAAGAAAAGACGTTATGTTGCGAAGGAAAGGAAACGCAGGACCAAACTAATAAATATTGGTGCTCAGCGAGCACCTCGGTGTGATCAGCTGTTCATTTAGTGACAGAATGATGGAACTGTCAGTGCACGCTCAAAGGTAAACCTGCGCATACGGACTTCCTCTGTCTGCTTGACTGTGTGAAGCGAGCAATTTCATGCACATGATTTGTTCGGGAATCCCCTCAAATTAAATAACTTCCTAGCCACAGAATGGCGTGGTTTTTTTTTTTTTTTTGAGATATTACAGAAATAAGTATCACAAGGACCAAATTTCAGAGGGAACTAAATTTCACCGATTTTTATGAAATTGAAAGGCCGTCTCCCTTCAACAGTTATTCCATGAAATCGAGTCGTACATGAGCTGACAGCCGACGAGGCGCGTGGCACAGAGTTATCTATAAGCCATGTATGAGATTGAGTGGAATAACTGTTAATATCCAAATTCACTGGATTTTAAGAAACGGAGCATTTTTATTTTTTTGCAAGTTCGATAAATAAAAACTTTATGTAAAATGTACAAAATCATTTCCGCTTAGAATGTAAACAAACCGACGAAATGACAGGAGAAATTTGTGAAATGCGATAATTCTTGAAAAAATAAAGAGATACGTTCTTACCATCAAATACTTTTTTATTCCATTTTTAAATTTTTTTGGGGGGATTTTCTTCTTCAGGGTTTTTTGGCAGTTGACAAACCAACTTAAAGGTGCATTACCACCACCGACTGGGCTGGAGTGTGGAACAGGAGATATGGGGGGGGGGACTACGTCCTTTTATTTCTGTTTCTTTTAAATACTTGATCACAATTTTTGGGGTTTTGTTTTCGAGTAGAGTTTTATTTTGTCCTTTGTTGGTTCAGCAACACGCTCCACCATTTTGTTTTTCTCTACTCACGGTATATGAGCCGATATCCTAGTAGTAGCCAGTCAGAGTGCGCGATTGCTCATATCCAGTGAAATGTGGATAGAATAATTGTAGTTGTCCTGTGAATTTGGCGTTATACTAAACTGTCCACCTATTGGTGGAGTTTAGATTTGTGTCATCGCAGCTCTCAAACGTACCCCTTTTCAACCAACAGGGAATGGGTTCTGTTCTGGTTCACTCACCAAATTTTGAACCATTACCGAAAATTGGTTTGGAGCCTGAAAACCAAAATGGTCTCAAATGGAACCAAAATGTAGCTAGTTTTTCTAGCACGAACCATGCTGCTGAAAATCAGTGGGTATGTCAGTTTGGAGAGGAATCAGAAATCAGCAATGGAGAACACAATGGAAAAGGATACATCTACAAGAAAAATGGAGTGAAAACGAATACCTGCAAAAACAAAACAAAAGCTCACAGGTAATTGCTGCACTCTATCTTGCTACGACTACTGTTTACTACTGGTTATGAATTGTGCCACTCCCTCTGTTCATGACGCATCCTTAATTACAACGGTTTGGCTCGAAACTGGTGAAAACGTGGGCTGGTTCGCTAGCAGGCACCAAGGTTCAACAAATCCTGAACGGAACTGGTTCAAGATTTACGACACGGTCAGAACTTTGTTGCTGACGATTTCAACTCATGAGCCAAAAATTGTACACTGTAAACCTGGCTATAATAGCGTCTTACTTATAACAAGGAATAATTTAACATCTTTCACTTGGTGATGAACTTGGTAGTAATTTTTATAATTGTTATTAAATATTAGTTGTTTTATAATTAAGCACAGCTCACTATTCGTCCTAAAGGCTGTGCAGTACGCCACATGCTTATAATTCGTTGTTAAGTGCCGATGATTGGTTTCTAGCATAATAACTTATGAACATGGGCTTCATAAAGAGTGTTACCAAACACTGATTTGTCTCCTATTCAATATTTCAGTCCTGTGCGTACCTTTCAGAGCAGGTGTCGTGACACAAGGAGCTGGTCATTTTTCGGAAGTCGTAAAGTACGGTTCCTCCAAGTGCATGTTGTTTGTCGTCATTTACGAAGCATCCGATGTAGATTCCTTAAGAGAATAATTAATGTGAAAGTTCTGAGAGCAAGTAAAATTAGACATTTTAACATGATTCCTCTCGTACCTTTATGCCTGGTCTCCCTGTTTGATGGACTGCGTTCTGCCGAGTTCTCTTGGTCTGTTCTCCGGCCCTGAATCCAGTGTCGTCTCAGATGTCTAATCTTCAGGTTCCGAGACATGAATCGTTCTCGATCTGCTGTACTTCCTGACAAATCCGGATTATTCTCCACATCCTGAATTATCGTGGCTCCAGGTCTCCTGTGGTGCCAGCGAACACTCGGTGCCTGCAGGGATCTTGGGGGCAATGGTACAGAGGAGGATAACGAGGGTGGATAGGTTCCTTTTTGAAACAAGGCCACATTGGAACGCTGGAGCAGCAGCACACTTCCTGCCATGATGTAAGCCACACCCAGGAAAAGAAACAGCAGCTGGGCCTGTTTTAAAAAGCGTTGCAGTCTGTAGAAGGTTTTTGCCATGCTTTCAACTCGATCACCACTGTTTTTTAAAAAAACAAAACAAAAAAGAAACCACAAAGATGATTTCATGTTCTCTTCATCAAACACTTTCTGGTTCTGCCTGCTAAAAGTTTCCAGCTAAAGGGCTCCAGTTTTCAGAAAATGCACAATGTCTTGAAAACACTTGATGAACCTTGAACAAAGGGAAACTTAGTTTCTCAGGATCTCCATCAGAGTTTCTTTCAGATAATTTTGGACATCAAAGTAATTACAAAGCATTCAGTTAAATAAATGGTGCCTCGTTTTCAAAGCCTTATTTCTCCACACACACACACACACACACACACACACACACACACACACACACATTTCTGTCTTATCCGCTTAAAAAAAAAAAAAAAAAAAAAAAAAATATATATATATATATATATATATAAATATATTTACAACCCCAATTCCAAAAAGGTTGGGACAAAGTACAAATTGTAAATAAAAACGGAATGCAATGATGTGGAAGTTTCAAAATTCCATATTTTATTCAGAATAGAACATAGATGACATATCAAATGTTTAAACTGAGAAAATGTATCATTTAAAGAGAAAAATTAGGTGATTTTTAAATTTCATGACAACACCCCATCTCAAAAAAGTTGGGACAAGGCCATGTTTACCACTGTGAGACATCCCCTTTTCTCTTTACAACAGTCTGTAAACATCTGGGGACTGAGGAGACAAGTTGCTCAAGTTTAGGGATAGGAATGTTAACCCATTCTTGTCTAATGTAGGATTCTAATTGCTCTACTGTCTTAGGTCTTTTCTGTCGTATCTTCCGTTTTATGATGCGCCAAATGTTTTCTATGGGTGAAAGATCTGGACTGCAGGCTGGCCAGTTCAGTACCCGGACCCTTCTTCTACGCAGCCATGATGCTGTAATTGATGCAGTATGTGGTTTGGCATTGTCGTGTTGGAAAATGCAAGGTCTTCCCTGAAAGAGACGTCGTCTGGATGGGAGCATATTGCCGCTTTTCCACTACAAACGCGGCTGAGCCGTGCCGTGCTGAGTCGAGCCAAATGGGGCTATTGGAGTTGCATTTCGACTACAACCGCGCTGAACCGTGCTGGCTGGAAGTGGGTGGACACATTGGGTGGAGTTAGTGAAAGTGGGTGGACGTCACGTGATGTCGTTAAGCGGCGCAAACAGTGACATGAGTGAGCTTTTAAGCGGTAGTCTCACAACCCGGATAGTAAACAATAAACATGGAGGACATGGAGTCGTTAGTGTTGCTGGTCTTGGTGCTGTGGCTTGTTGTCACCGACAACGCCAACAGATACTGGCAAGAGCGTATAGATGAGACGAGGCGCATAAGGCTTCAGAGATTCTCGTAATTCGTAATTCTCCTTCTTCCGGGTTTACAGATCTCAGGGTGCTCGCGGGGCGTGTGAGGACACTCCTCCTCACCAATCAGTGCACAGGGGAGTGTCTGCTCACGCCCCCAGCCTCACTCAGCTCGGTTTGGCTCGCTTCAGCCCCACTCCAAAACCGTGCGAGTTTTGGGGCTAAGCAGGGCTGAAGCGAGCTGAGTCGTGCTGTTTTAAGGTAGTCGAAACGCGAGCCGTGTCGGGCTGAAGTGAGCTGAAGCGAGCTGAAGTGAGCTGAAAAAGGGTAGTGGAAAAGGGCCATAAGTTGCTCTAGAACCTGGATATACCTTTCAGCATTGATGGTGTTTTTCCAGATGTGTAAGCTGCCCATGCCACACGCACTAATGCAACCCCATACTGTCAGAGATGCAGGCTTCTGAACTGAGCGCCGATAACAACTTGGGTCGTCCTTCTCCTCTTTAGTCCGAATGACACGGCGTCCCTGATTTCCATCAAGAACTTCAAATTTTGATTCGTCTGACCACAGAACAGTTTTCCACTTTGCCACAGTCCATTTTAAATGAGCCTTGGCCCAGAGAAGACGTCTGCGCTTCTGGATCATGTTTAGATAAGGCTTCTTCTTTGAACTATAGAGTTTTAGCTGGCAACGGCGAATGGCACGGTGAATTGTGTTCACAGATAATGTTCTCTGGAAATATTCCTGAGCCCATTTTGTGATTTCCAATACAGAAGCATGCCTGTATGTGATGCAGTGCCGTCTAAGGGCCTGAAGATCACGGGCACCCGGTATGGTTTTCCGGCCTTGACCCTTACGCACAGAGATTCTTCCAGATTCTCTGAATCTTTTGATGATATTATGCTCTGTAGATGATGATATGTTCAAACTCTTTGCAATTTTACACTGTCGAACTCCTTTCTAATATTGCTCCACTATTTGTCGGCGCAGAATTAGGGGGATTGGTGATCCTCTTCCCATCTTTACTTCTGAGAGCCACTGCCACTCCAAGATGCTCTTTTTATACCCAGTCATGTTAATGACCTATTGCCAATTGACCTAATGAGTTGCAGTTTGGTCCTCCAGCTGTTCCTTTTTTGTACCTTTAACTTTTCCAGCCTCTTATTGCCCCTGTCCCAACTTTTTTGAGATGTGTTGCTGTCATGAAATTTCAAATGAGCCAATATTTGGCATGAAATTTCAAAATGTCTCACTTTCGACATTTGATATGTTGTCTGTGTTCTATTGTGAATAGATTCTACCGTAACTGGATCCATTAACCACTTGCCCACAAAATAAGAAATCTTTCTTGTCCTTTTTTCAGTGAGGTAATATTTTCAAGATTGAAAATATGGTATTTGGTCTTCTAAAACAGCACGTCATTTAAAAATACACTGAGTATATCAATAAAAGATTTTTAAAGAATAAAGTTCTATTTCTTTGACATATCTGACAGACATAACTCCCATTTTAAAAATCCCTTTCATTATCCCTGTTGCTATCGTCAGTGAATTTCTGTCAGATGACCTGATGATAGACTCCGCCATTATGGATCTTTGGTAGTTATCGTGTGGAAGCAGGCTTTATAATTTTTGGGTGTCAACAGATAGAGTTGAAATAGTTTTTTCGCTGTTAATCTATTTCGTTCACGAGAGAAGCCCAGTTATTTTTAAAAAATGCTATCGTCAGTCTGTCAGTCAAATGCACCTGACGATAGCAAAATTCAAGCCCTCACCACGCACATGTTGACTGACGCAAAGAGGAAATTCTACTGCGCATGATTTTTGTGACAGCAGACATTTACTTCTGGGCAAGACTTGGAGTTCTGACAGCTAGATTTCATCAAATAAATCAAGGTAAGATTTTCACTCGGCTATCCTGACGATAGAAATTTTTGACGATAGAAACATTGAGAATATATTTGTGCATTCATATTTAAATTTTTCTGGAGGAAAACTATCGTAAGTTGAGATAAATCAGAGCCACTTGCGACCCTTTCAGCCGACAGGCCATTTCAATGTGTTATTTCCCCGCGAAAGTGACAGTCGTGTCTATCGTCACTGTTCTGACAATTATTGTTGATATTTCAATTTTGAAAATAAATTTTATCTTTTTTATTTCAATATTTTATTATTTGGTTCTAGTGATGAGATTTTAATATTATTACTAAATTTGTCAGATTAATAATGTAAGAAACAGTTTTGTTGCTATTGTCATCTAGAGTGTCTGTCAGAATATGATGGTAGACGTTAGTTTGTCTGTCAGACTTTGATGATAGAAACCGATGTGTTTCTATTGTCATTTAGCATGTCTGTCATGTCAGGCTTTTATTAATTAGTTACCAGGATTACTGTCCTAAAATTTACTGTGAATGTCCAAGACCCCAAATGCTACTAGAAAAACTTAATAGAATGATCAAAATAATCAATTCAGCAATTTAAGGAGATGGGACTTAACTGGCCTCTGTTATGGTAGAATCTGCCAATATCAGTTTGTGAGATTTGTAAATTATTGCATTCCGTTTTTATTTACAATTTGTACTTTGTCCCAACTTTTTTGGAATCAAGGTTGTATTGTGTGTCTGCGTTCCTTTCTCCACTGTTTCTCATCCCTTCTGTACTCGGCTGCGACTCTCCAAAAATTCCACAAGGTGTTTCCCTCTGGACTCTGCTCAAGTCACACTACAGCACACCCATTACTCTGCACAGGGACATGACTGTTGTGCTTTTTGTCATGTACAAGGATGTGGAAAGAAACTTTTGTGTAAAGATTTAACCAGACTTCATACTGCTTCTTGAAAATATCTGTTTAGTAATCATATTTTACTCATGTAATAAGAATAATACATGAACAAGAACAAGGATGGTACCTTTTGTCCAGGCTTGTAGTACTCGAGTCTAGGACTCTAGTCTGACTCGTGCCCTAATTTTAAGGACTCGTGACTTGACTTGGACTTGAGCACTGATGACTCGGACTTTGACTCGGACTTGTGCATTAACTATATTCCGACTCATAAACTGGAGACGAGGAGTCTGATTTTTTTTTTTCTTTATTTTTTGTAACGTGCCATAATAATTAGGCATAAGATATTTATATCTACATTAATTTTTATAGTAATTTTGTGCAACAGAATGCACATTCACCTGTTCATTCGTCATGTTCAGGAACAAGCTAATGTTAATGGTGCTAAAATGCCTGGAGAGACGCCCCTAGGATTGTTCACTTTGCTTATACAGACTTCTCATGCAGTGGGGAAAAATGCACTGCTATGTGTTTCATATGTAGAAGAACTATCGAGGAGACGACGGGGACAACCTTGAACTTCAGTCGGCATTTGGCAAGACTCCACCCAGGGAAGGAAGTGACACGCTGCGTTCATTGCTCTGTTGATAGCAGGGCTTGCTTGCTGAGCAATGAACTAGCTAATGTTAACCCTCTCTCATGTTATTTGCCCTGTTGATAGTGGGCGGGGCTTGTGTTGGACTCGACTCGACATTTTCTTTAATGACTTGAACACTGGGGACTTGAGACTGGACTTGGACTCGAGGTTTAGTGACTTGACAACAACACTGCCTTTGTCTTTTATAGCGTTTAGCATGTATCTTTCTCCTGGAAAACGTTGATGGTGTACACTGCTTCCACCATACTCTTGTCACAAAGTTGGAAGCACACCATTGTATAGAATGTCTCTGTATTCTGGAGCTTTACAGTTTCCTTTCACTAGAACCAAGAGGTCCAACCTATTCCAGCCTGACAGTGTTCCTGTGCACAAAACGAGCTCCATGTAGACTTAGTGTGCAGGACTTTCCCCAGAAAAAAAAAATATCACAGCGGTGCTACTGATGTGGTGCCCAAACTGTAAGGGCTGGCTGCTAGGGGGGTCCGGGGTCATGTTACCATGGAAAATTCTGAAATTGGAGACTTCAAATGGTGCATTTTTGTGGCATCTAGGGCTGATTTGAAGCACAATTCAACATGGTGAAATTGTCAAATATGCAAGGGACAAAATTTAAAGGGCAAAATTAGATTTGAAATGGAAACACTTCATAGCACGCCTTTTCATTTTCCAATTCCAGGATGCCAGGAACAGAATCGAGATCAGCTCATGCAACAGCGCCATCTAGCGACCGGCACTTAGAATGTGGTTTTATGTATGGCTGTTAATGGCAGTCAGTGCACGCAGCGAAACCTCTTTTCACTTCCGGATTGAATACCAGGATAGTCTAGACCTATATATATATTACAATATCTTCCTATTTCTATAGTTATTACTCATTTTCAAAGGGGAATAGGAGATATTTAGGTGCAGAAAGGACTCTGCATTGTTCAATTTATGGTATTGTTGTGGGTTTTTTTTGGTGTACAAGTGACAGCACGGTGCTGACGTCATACAGCGTGGCAGAGCGCTGCATAGCCGCGCTTTGGGGAAAGCCCTGGTGTGTTAAGTTTGGAGCGAAAGAACTCCTGCACAGAGCCCTGACTGAACTCCACCTCACTGAACACCTTTAGGATGAACTGGAACACCGACTGCACCCCCAGACCTCCTCAGCTAACATAAGTATCTGGTTTCATTAATGCTTTTGTGGCTGAATGAACACAAATCCCCATGGCTACGCTCAGATCTAGTAGTTGCTTATTATAACAGCAAAGGGAGAATAAATCTGGAATCGGATGCTCAGCAAGGACAAAGGGTGTAATGGTGTCCACAAACTTTTGGATATAGTGTACATTACTGGACCTTTTGATGTAAAGGTACACTACAGACACATTTCCAGCTTAAAGATGGATGATGAAGATACAAAAGATGTACGCTTCACGGTACTATCCCAGTGACAAGGAATGGTACAGTATACAGTAGTAGTAGTTACATGTTGGTCCTGGGATCGAGATGCTGACCTCTTCTGCTCCTCAGACCTGCTTGATCCATCCTGGTGCCCTGTGTCTGGTTGGAGTCTCATCGCATCACTCCTGTGGAGGACTAGTCTGGCTAACGCGACTTCAAAGCTCTGCGAGCATTTGGTCTGGCAAAGATATTACGCCCAACCGTTTCCCAAAGTGCGTGGTTGACCCGCCTCCCTGAAATGCCTCAGTTTGCTACTGGTCGAAGCCAGAAAAGGCTGTGATGAAGCTTAAACCAATCACATCACTCTTTCCTCTGACGTATGTGACGCGACGGGGCTAACTGGTAGATTAAACTCTTACCGAAGCCGGTCGGGAGCAAGGTGAAAACGTCCTTCCTTTCAATAAATACCTCCAGGGCTACTCTTTGCTCCGTTTTCAATGAGAACTTGCTCCATGTTCGTAATGTTTCTAGTGAATGAAGCGCTTCCGGCATAGATTCTATAAACAATCTATGGCTTCCGGTTGCAGTTCTACTACGTCAGTGCCTTGAACACGCCTCTACCCAGGGCCGTTGGAGATGCTCAAAGTTGATTGGCTCCCGATTTTTCGGGAGCTCGGAAGAGCTGTAGATAGCTTGCTTGGTCAGACTAAGCTCGCAACAGGCCCTCGTGTTGCGTCACGCTTAGGATGAGCGGGCCCAGGCTAGTGGAGGACGGCCCCATGAGGACAGTTGAAAGTTACACCTGGGAAGACGCTCTGGACTCTTACAGTCATGCTTTTATGGCTGAGGACTACAGTTGACTTGCTAACTATAGGACTGCAGTTGTCATGAACAGTTTTGCACTCGAGTTTCCATCAATGAAGAGTTATAACATCAACGAAACTGACTTCATGTTAAAACTGTTAATGTTATAGTCATGCTGTCTGTTGTTGCCCAAATGAGGATGGGTTCCCTTTTGAGTCTGGTTCCTCTCGAGGTTTCTTCCTCATGTCGTCTGAGGGAGTTTTTCCTTGCCACCGTCGCCACAGGTGTGCTCATTGGGGATAGATTAGGGATAAAATTAGCTCATGTTTAAAGTCTTTAATTCTCTAGAAAGCTGCATTGCGACAATGTTTATTGGTTAAAAGCGCTATACAAATAAACTTGACGAGTAGTCGTAGTACACCCCTTTTTTTGAGAGTGACAGACATTTACAGTATATTTGTCTTAAAACCTCAGTTTATTACCCATTTTCCTCACAGTCTGTTTTTATATAGTGACTGACTGAATAGATCTTTTCCTGATCCTCTTCACCACTTAATGCTTCATTATAACACCACTAAACTGACTAACCTTGGATCCTTACAAGCTTTCAGACAGTCTTGTTCAGCTGATTTAATGCTCCTTCCATTCCAAAACTGAGTGGGAGTTGTTTTTTTTTTTTCCCTTCCCCCAGCTGATGCATCTGAGCCACCAGCGACAGTCCTTCTAATGCCTGACTATACCAGATACAAACGATTCCTTGTTACCATAGTGAAACAGAGGCAACAAAATAAGCGAATGCACATCACAGCTCACAGAATAGTGACTCGAGTGGGTTAGAGAGAGAGTATTTCACTCATTAAATCAGTTATTCCACAACAACTGGTTGAGAACTCTTGATGACTCAGACCTCGTACTTGGATTACTGATATTTTCTCCATTTTGCCCTTAACTGAGATTCAAAGGCGCTTATTAATCTTTATGCAGTAATGGTTATGCCTGTCTCTCCTACCTCTGTCTACTGCCATCAAAGTGAAATCTCACTTTAGGGGACACCAGAGTCAAAGTGTTTTTGTAGGTTCTGCCAAAAACATCGATCACCTGCTAAGAAAAATAGCACGTAGAAGAGAAGCACCGCATTTTAAAACTCTTGCCTTAAAAACAAATCAGTCAAATACGAAGTTCAAGGAGACAAAAGCAATATTATACTCCTCTCATCTCATTATCTCTAGCCGCTTTATCCTGTTCTACAGAGTCGCAGGCAAGCTGGAGCCTATCCCAGCTGACTACGGGCGAAAGGCGGGGTACACCCTGGACAAGTCGCCAGGTCATCACAGGGCTGACACATAGACAACCATTCACACTCACATTCACACCTACGGTCAATTTAGAGTCACCAGTTAACCTAACCTGCATGTCTTTGGACTGTGGGGGAAACCGGAGCACCCGGAGGAAACCCACGGGGAGAACATGCAAACTCCGCACAGAAAGGCCCTCGCCGGCCACGGGGCTCGAACCCGGACCTTCTTGCTGTGAGGCAACAGCGCTTACTGCTACACCACCGTGCCGCCCGCAATATTATACTGTCACTACAAAACAAAAAGCATCACTAGATTTAACGACGTGGATGCACACTTGGACGTTTACAAGATTTTGCATGATGTAATTGATTATGAAAATTTAAAGTTAGAGTTGGGTGTTTGTATGTTTTCTTACAACCTAATTCTCCTGAGATCCGGTGAAGAAGCCTTCAACTCTGACACTTTCATGCTTTCTCTTATAGTTTTGAGTTTTGCATCATCTTCCAAGTACTTGAATAAAGTTCTTTAAAGCACCGCCATGGAGGAACCATTTTTGGCACCATCAACCAACCATCTTCAATCCATTAAAGAACCTTTTGATCAGGCTTGTAGTACTCTAGTCCAGGACTTGAACTCGAGTCCGACTCGTGCCTTAATTTTAAGGACTGGTGACTTGACTGGACTTGTGCATTAAGTGCATTCGGACTCGTAAATTGGAGATAAGGACTCAGATATTTTTTCTTTATTTTTGTAACATGCCATAATAATTTGGCATAAGATATTTATATCTACATTAATTTTTATAGTAATTTTGTGCAAGAGAATGTACATTCACCTGTTATACGTCATGTTCAGGAACAAACTAACGTTAATGGCGCTAAAATGCCTGGAGAGACGCCCCTAGGATTGCCCGCTTTGCTTATACAGACTACTCGTGCAGTGGGAAAAAATGCACTGCTATGCGTACCATATGTACATAGAAGAACTATGGAGGAGATGACGGGGACAACCTCAAACTTCAATCATCATTTGGTCAGGCTCCACCCAGAGAAGGAAGTGACACGCTATGTTCATTGCTCTGTTGATAGCGGGGCTTGCTGAGCGATGAACTAGCTAGTGTTAACCTTCTCTCATGTTATTTACCCTGTTGATAGTGGGCGGGGCTTGCTGAGCAATGAACAAGCTTTTTATCTGTAGCCTGTTAACTAAAATGGTGCAGTTGAGCAGTAACGTTAGTCCAACACAGTAGCAGAGACACTTTCACATAAAGGCAGCAACAGCCACCATCAAATGGTGCGGTTGGAGTCTTGTTCTCGGACTTGAATCAAAATTTTCTTTAATGACTTGGACTTGACTCTGACTTGGGACTTGAGGTTTAGTGACTCGATTACAACACTGCTTTTTATCAATGATTATTTCTTCTTGTTTCCACAATAAACTGAATGATCAGCATCTTTCTGCATAAATTGGCCAAAACTGTTTAACATATCATCCAGCAAAATATCCTTTAGAGGGAAAACAATAAATAGAAATTAGTTCTTCTGTGGCATCACTGTAAAGAACCATTCAGACAGGTTTATTTTTAAGAGTATACGTACTGCATAAGAAGGAAGAGGAGTTTAAATCTAGAACCGGTTTGTCTCTCTGGGGGAACCTTTTAATGATTGGATGTAAACCTCTACAATAGCATGTTTTCCCTTTTGGAAAGGATCCTAATCAGGAACATTAAATTCTTCAAAGAACGATTAAAGAACCCATTTTCAAGATGACGAGCCTCAGGGAGTGGGAATGTACAGAAGCATAATTCTCTGTTTCTATTAAAGGTGGCATTGTGGTGCAGTGGGTAGCGTTACTGCCTGACTGCTCCAGAGTCTTTGGTTCGATCTGTGTGTGTGTGTGCGCACGCGCGCGCGATGTCCTGCAATTTGAACGACGTCCTATCCAAGGAGTATTCCTAACCTCATATCCACTGTTCCTAGGATGGACTCTGAATCCACCACAACCCTAATCAGGATAAAGTGCTTAAACTATAAAGTGGTATTGAACTACATCAATTTGTACAACTCAGTGTCTGGAAACTGTATGGCAAATGTTAAAACACACAGTATGTAGCTACTGGAGAGTTAATTAAATTAAACACTAGCTAGGTGGAAATGAAATACGTTCAGATTTCTGAAATAAATCATTAAAAACATTCCTGTACAAAACCAGAAACAAAGTGGTTTACTTGAGTTAAGGGAAGTTGATGTGCAACCCGAGTTCAGCACCATCTGTTCTGAACAGCGACCACACACACACACACACACACACACACACGTGTTAATACACATTTAAAACGCAACGTTTCACTGATCCGTTTTTGCAAAAATTCGGTTCATGCTTTCAAACACACTGCACCAAACACTCGGCAGATGCAACAGTTTCTTTTATCCTACAGCAACACACACACACACACAGAGCGATGAGAGATTTTCCTGTTTCACCGCAGTTCCATGCTGTTGATTAGTGCGCAGAGATGAAGCTGCGCGTTTACCTGCCGATGTGCTGCACACCGTCACTCCGCGCGTGCCATCTTTAACCGGCTCGTAACGGAGCGCGTGTCACCTGTGGATCTCCGTTAAACACTCCGTAAACACCCACGGCGTGAACTTCAGTGAGCGCGCGCGCGTCTCGATCACTCTGAATGAGGGAGTCCTCGCGCCTCCAGGCGTTTCAACTGCGTCACGCGTCGTTCATTTTGAGCCAACCAGCGTTTAGTATGCATATTTTGCTTTGATCACAAGCTCCTCCCCCGACACTTGTCAAACACAAGGTGTATATAATCTAAAGCTGTGCGTCTATTGCATACGGAAGCCGCGAGAGGCCCTTCATATCCTTTTTTTTTATTCACCTTGTTATCCCGAGATAACGACATAATTAATTCAGGATCTCGAGAAAACAACACAACTAATTCGAGATCTCGAGAAAACAAAACCGTTAATTCGAGATCTCGAGAAAACAAAACAATTATTCCGTGATCTCGAGAAAACAAAACAATTATTTCATGATCTCGAGTAAACAGCTGAGAAATGGTTCATTCAGGTGCGCCAAGAGACTTGTGATATGCTGACTTTGGGGCTATTTCTCATTCTGTATAGACTCAACTTTGGTCATTAGAATGTCTGGAATAATCGATCACCTAATAAGGCAATATTTTGATCAGGGGTTGACACAGGGAGAGATTGCATTAAGTTTTAATAAGGGATAATTTCAAAATTAGTCCGCGGCACGTCCGCAGAAGACTGGCCCGGCTTCGTTTCTACCGACGGAGATACAGTGATCCAGCTGAGATCATGAAATAATTGTTTTGTTTTCTTGAGATCACGGAATAATTGTTTTGTTTTCTCGAGATCTCGAGTTAGTTGTGTTTTCTCGAGATGTCGTCATCTCGGGATAACAAGGTGAATAAAAAAAGATTATATGAAGGGCCTCTCGCGGCTTCTGTAATTGCAAAAACATTGTTTCTGAAATAATAACCAATACAATGTTGAGCGCCCCCCCCCCCCATATACATATAAAAGAAAGCACAACTTTATTCATCACACACTTGTGAAATTCCTCTCTGCATTTTTAACCCATTTGAAGCAGTGAACACACACACACACACACACACACACACATACCCAGAGCAGTGGGCAGCCATGCTAACAGCGCCTGGGGAGCAGTTGGGAGTTCGGTGCCTCGCTCAAGGGCACTTAAGCCCAAGGCCGTCCCATATTAATCTAACCGCATGTCTTTGGACTGTGGGTGAGCATCTGGAGGAAATCCACGCAGACACGGGGAGAACATACAAACTCCACACAGAAAGGTCCTCGCCGGCTGCTGGGTTCAAACCCAGAACCTTCTTGCTGTGAGGCGACCATTCTAACCACACACACTAACTAGTCATGGGAAAACACATTTAACAGAAAATAACATTTTTTCCCCCACTGATATTTTTGCCACCAGACGGCAATTTGATTGAAAACAAGATGGCAGTCCTTAACTTCTGCACAATGCTGTATAGGTTTGTATAAAGGTCAGAGGGTTTTGATTGATTTTCTGTAATAGCAGCTCTGTCAGTAGTGCAACTACAAATCACAGGTTTATGTTAACACATCATTTCCATAGTAACAGCTCATTCACGGAGACTTGTACGACGGACACTCCAAAGAAACAGATTTTTAAAAAAAAGCCCGAATTGTTGATCTAGTGAATAGGTGTGTGCAATATTGACAAAATAATTAAGTTATTCCACAAAATCAAGTCGTACATGAGCTGATAGCTGATGAAGCGTGTACCCATGGACATTACTAGGATTGAGAGATGGGGGGGGGGGCTTCCAGGAGTGTGATCAGTAATGCGCGCGCGCGCGCCGAATTATTATTATTATTTTTAGCCAAATAGGCTACCTCGTTCAATTATAGTGGCCTAGATCAAACCGTAGCTAAACCGTCTCAAAATGGTGCATTGGTTGAACTCGGCCCTGTTTTCTCTGACATTTACTGACCTCGATCATGCAGACCTCTTTAGCATCAGCTCCCTTGTCACTCTCCTGTTCCTCACTCACTCTCTTAAAAAATCGTCGTATATCCATCTAGCCAATGAATTGAAAGGACACATTAAATCTTCTCTCGCCATAACTATTGCTACTAATGCCATTTAGTTTTCACTCGCAATAGTTGAAGAACATACCAATACACAGATACACTGTAAAAAAAAGAATAGTTGAGAATACTTGAAATTTCAAGGCAACCGTCTGCATTAAGAATTTTATGTTTTGCCAACGATGTGCCCATGATAATCCAAACTATGATAACACTGTTATCTTTATTAAGAATTCTTAATTGTCAATTTTCAATTCCTCATTCTGCCAACATAAATTTCTCTTTTTGCTGAACAGTGGCATTCACAGTAGTACAAAAAGGCAATTGAGGTTATCACAATTTTTTGGGGGGCTTTTTTTTTTACCTTTATTTGGATAGGACAGTGTAGAGACAGGAAATGAGCAGGAGAGAGAGAGACAGGGAGGGATCAGGAAATGACCTCAGGTCGGCCTCGAACCTGGGTCCCCGGATTTATGGTATGACGCCTTATCCACCTGAGCCACGACAACATGAACTTCAACTGGAGAGAGAACCACATTGCCCAGCCCTTGCATTTGGGAGAGGAAACCCCGTGTCTTGGTCATTAAGAGCATGCGCTGAATAAACACCTGTGGCAATTATGTATTTTCAATTCAGATTATTCACTATTGTATATTTACACATCATTGAGGTGCACCCTATCAGTTTGATGTGGATTTTTCTGTTCGTTAATAATTATTCATATTTTCTTGTCCATTCAATTGTGAATATGGAATTACTTGAACAAAGCATAATTCTATTTTTTACAGTGTAGGACAGAATATAGAAAGCTGTCAAGTTTAACTGTTCACGCTAATATTGGCTAACATTTTCCATAAAGTTCAATTTAGCTACCATTATGTTAAAAGGGACAAGTAGCCTACAACATCACATTTTCTTCCCCTTAGATAAACTAGGTAACGTTAAGCAATTAACAATGACTGACATCAACTTACAATCTCTTGTTCACTGTATCATTCACTGCGAATTAAGTCCTCTTCTTTTCTTAACAACTCTGCCGGCCTCAGGAACTTAACGTTACAGCAAGTAGGTCTAATAACATACAGCTCCCGCCTGAACCGCGCATGTCCGCCTACCTGGCTATGCTGGGAAACATAACGATAATTTTATTCGTGGCGTAGCTAGAACTTGTAGACATATTGTTTGACTCGTTTTCTTGCTGGTTTGTGTTATGTGCAAGTCTGCACTATTTAATTTTTATATATATATATAATATTTGTGTGTGTGTGTGTATATATAACACTGAAAATTATAGGGGGGCTTGGGAACATTTTAGGGGGGCTTAAGCCCCCCTAAAATGGACCTAACGACGTCCGTACACGTATCGTCAACTTTAAGCCATGTACGACGAGGCTGAGTGGAATAACTGTTTTATTCTATCCATATTCACTGGATTTTGAGAAACGGAGGTTTTTTTTTTCAAATTCGATCAATAAAAATTTTATACAAATCATCTGACAATCATTTCTGCTGAGGCAGACTTCTTCAAAACCTATCGATGGCTGCAGTAACTGACGTTAGTTGGTTTTTTTTGTAGAAAGTGCCGTCTTACTGTCGTGCCGAGGTATAGAATAGCTTTAGGCATTTATTTAATTCTTCCTTGGACATTTCAGTTTTGTAATTTTCAAACTTCTTTGAGCTTTTGAACCAGTCTAAAAAAATTTCAACACATTTTAATGCTTAAAGATGAAGAATGTAAACAAACTGGCTAAATGATAGGAGCAGTTTGTGAAAAATGCTATAATAATTCTTGAAAAACAAGATACGTTCTTCCCATCAAATACTTTCATTGCATATTTTGTTGCTTTTTTATTTTTTGAGGTTTTGAGTAGAGTTTTTATTTCGTTCTCGGTTAGTTCAGCAACACGCTCGGCCATTTTGTTTTTCTCTACTCGCGATATATGAGCTGGTATCCTAGTAGTAGAGTAGCCAATCAGAACGTGTGATTGCTCATATCCAGTGAATGTGGATAGAATAATATCTTTATTTTCTGTGATTTGTCGATAACAATAATTAGATATTTTCCTCCATCAAATCTGTTTGTAAAAGTCTTGGATTGTACTAGCTTTCTCTCGTGAATAGGATATTGTTGCTTAATAATGATATTAATGGAAACAACATATATAAGGTCAACGGGTCTGATTTACATAACACTGAAGCATTCAAGTGGAACCAATACAAAAACATTGAGATCAAACAGTGCATGTGCAATAATTGGCCGACATTATTTAATTTGTACAAATTTGCAAAGACCAACAAAAACTATTGTAATGAGAGCATTTTAAACAGACACTTCCCCTTAACGTAAACAAGACATGAATCCAAGGGAAATAAAATACTCCTCATTTTCTTTGTTCTGTGTGGTGGCCAGTTTGCAGATGGTGAAACTCGTTAGTTGTCGAGCTGTCTTTAATGACAGCCGATTTCCCACAGAGTTTTCAGATTGCTGTCTTTTGAGCAACATCTGTCTTTTCAAACCCGAATCAGTCCCATGTGAGTGATGATGACCCACGTCTCGCCGTCAAATCTGTCAATGTAGATTGTGGGGCTGGTGGTGTCTAAATAAATAAATTTAAAACATTTTCCCTCCTGGTGCAGTTTGTGTTTTTTGGCAGCTACACTAGCTTGACGTGTGTTGGGGTGCCCTTGTACGCTTATCGCAGCATGCTGCAGGCATGCATGCACAGTTTTCTAACAGGCTACATCAAGCAGTGAAAAGTGTGGATTCTCAAGGTGTGTTTTTGGTTGGTTTTTACTCCGTGAGTGACCATACTGATTGCATGTGTAAACACATCATAAACTATATTGTCAATATTGCAGGCTAACAAATTCTTATCATGGGGAGGAATCGTACTGGTATGTCATGGATGATACGATGTGGTGAAGTTTTCTGTAAGGAGACATTTATTTAATGTTTCTGGATGGAGTCTTCACTGTCGGCGCTTTGTAATAATCAGGTGTAAAACTGCGGATTTCACTTTAGTGTTTCTCAGGAACAAGAAAAACA